>NC_056748.1:544861477-544908410 GCF_019279795.1 Protopterus annectens | reverse complement strand
TAATGAGGTTTATAGGTAGGTACTAGGCTATCTGCCCGAATGCATTAGCTGGAATGTGTTGGCTTTTGCTGCCCACTTAGATTAGTTCCCTGTGCCTCTGTCTAGCAGAGCCATTGAAGTGATCCCTGGGGTAAAATTTCTGTTTCACATCCACTTGTTAAGGTTTCTCTTGAAGAGGGTTAGCGATGACCTCTGTCTAATGTAGATTGGAATCTTGTTCCAGAGCATGGGAAGTCTCTGGGACAGGAATCTATCCCTCCAGCACGTCCTATTTATTGTTATGGTGAGGTTTCGATCCCTAGAGCGTGTGGCTCGAAGGGATATGGTTTTCTTTAGGTGGAGCATGTCCATCAGTTCTGGGTTGGACATGGCCTTGTATGTCAGGCAGAGATCACCTCTGAGTAGGCGGTATGCAACCGAGTATAGCTCAGTTGAGCTGCATAGGGCGTCTGCTTGAGGCCAGTGATCCTCTTGGTGAGGTACTTCTGTGGTCTTTCCAGTTGTTGCAGGTGTCTTGTAAGGTACATCCTAAATGGGGCATTGTACTCTATGATGGGTCTGATGAGTGATGCGTAGAGGGGCCCAATGACCTCTTTCGATCTGGATGCAGACCCTTTTGTGCTTAGGTGGGCCACATAGAAGGATTTTCTAACCACTTTGGCAATGTGATTATCAAAGAAGAGGTTACTATCTACTTGGGTCCCTAGATCCCTTATTACGTCTTCTGTATTTAGGGGGCTACCCTCTGTGTGGTAGTTTGTGGGTACTTTGTTTTTTCCAAAGGGGATGACTATGCACTTTTTGGCATTTAGCTTGAGGCCATGGTTTTGACACCAGGTATCTGTCTCAGTGAGACCCTTTTGGAGGATGTCTGTGTCAGCCGGAGAGTCAGTTATAGCCCCTAGTTTGCAGTCGTCTGTGAACTTGGTCAGCCATAGTCCTCCTGTACTTGCCTATACATCTGAGAAGTATATGGCAAACAGGAGTGGTCCTAGGACTGAGTCCTGGAAAGCCACTTGTAACTGGTTTAGAGTCAGACCTAGCTCCTGCAACTCTTACCATGTGGGTTCTGTCCGTGAGCCAGTTGGCAACCCATCTCTTGACCTAGGAGTTTATGTTCAGGCTGGTGAGCTTGTCTATAATACCTGAGTGGGGAATGGTGTCGAAGGCTCTGAGGTTAACCTTCCTAGTAGAAGCTGTTGCCCCAAACTGACAGGTTATCCATTCTAAGGCACATGTTACAGGCAGTGATCCTCCTTGCACTAATTGCTGTCCATTCTTTTCTTATTTTTATTCCCCTCCCAGATGTGAAAAACAACTTGTATGTTTTCAGAAAACATTAACCTTTAACCTTATGAAAAGTGCACTAGCTATCTTTAAATAAAACTAAATTATGAACTGTTCTAGTAAGTGCATTAAGTATTTAGGTACCAGGAAAGCTGCTATCTCGTATTCACTTTCAGTAATTACAGACTTATGTTTTGCTAAGCAAATGCCCTAGTACCTTTTAATTTTGATTCCCTCAGCAAACAATGCCTAGAACTCTTAAAATGTACTACATGCACCTGTAGTCAGTTAATCTCCTTGAAAACATAACAGAATGTGCAGCTGCTCTCAGCTGCAGACGTTTCAACTCACACTGAACATTTATTTGCTAAAGAAAACTTTTCATTACATGCACAGTGTCCTCTTATGTTTAAAGCCCACACGTTTGCACAAAACATGTGTTATTAGATTAAGCCAAAACCATTAATCCAGAAGAAACATATGTGAAAGAGAAAACATCTCAACTCTACATATATTATAATCCGTGCACTTTTACACTGCATCCCCATCGTAACAGCCCAAGACTGCAGCATATTAACTTAAAGATGCTTTTTTCTAGTCTTCATTCTCTTTTTTTACATTGTACAGCCTATATTTATTAAAACTAAAACTTAAAAATGTACCTGTTTACTTTAGTATCTTTATCATGTACAATTTGCTTTACTATATAAAGCACAATTTATGTAGTGAAATGTTTTATACAAATATTTTCAAGAACAAAACTTATGTGGCTTGGTTACTTTTTCTTCTTTTTTCCTTTCTTTTAGTAACATTGGAAGCATTAATGACAGGGGTTGGGAGGGTGGCCTAATGGTTAAGCTGTTTGCCTTACAACACAAGGTACAGGGTTTGAATCTCACAGTGGAAAATTGGCTAGGCTTAAAATGGCTCGTAAGGGCAGTTAGTCTAGTATGAATCTATGAACCTATGAAGTAGAGTTTATGAATTTCCATCCCCCCACAGATTTAACAAAGTCAACAAAAGTCCAGTCTTTCTCAGCCACTTTTTTTCCTGACGCTTTATCTCACATTTATTCACCAATTTTAGTCTTGCTGGTCTTCTTCCTGTTTATCTCCATCTCCCAGTCCCAAACTCTGGTTCAAGTCCAAGGTACTTCCAATTCTTATACTCAACTCCAGCATTTTCTTTCTATGGGCTTTATTATCAGAAGAATGAGAAGCAGAGTCCCCTTCTCCTTCATGACTCACTTTTTTGAACAAACTTTTCTATTTGCTCCTTAGCCTGTTCTGCATAAAAAATACTTTGATCTTCCATGAAAGAGTATTTTGAAGAGAGCTGGATACAGTATCTTGAATCTCATACCTGCATCTCAACATTCCCTGATTGCTGAGATAAGTTTGCTTCTCTTCTGCCTGATGTATATTGAATATTTATTCCCACAAAAACTCTGCTGTCTCCAGTTTTCAATACTTTGCCCTTCTGCCACAGTTTTGTCAGGATGAACTTTTTCTGCTGATAAGATTGCATCTTTACTAATACAGGTCTTGGCTGCTTTCTCATTACCAATTTTGGAGCATACACATGATGTGCCCTTTCAATTAGCAAATCCTGCTATGAAATACTAATCCAGTTGCTTATTTCTGCTTTCATAAAATTAATACAATGTGTTAATTCCAGTTTCTGTTGTACAGCAGAAAATCTCAGTCTCTGTCCTCTAACGCTAACATTTTTGGAAACAACTCAGCTTTGAGAACATTGGATTTATTTTTTCTCAAAATTATTAGAAGCCAGCTCTTCTACCAAAACAGGAGGTTGCATTTCTTTTTGCTGAACAGTTGTAAGATCCTTCTGATTTTCTCTTCAACTTTTTTAGTTGATTTTCCTTCAGGTTCTTGAATTTTTTTCTTTGCTGTCATATAGGCAGAGTATGTACTAGCAAGTAACTGATTTTTAACTAAAACTGTCAGGATTACTAGCCCTTATCTCTCAGTTTATTTTTTCACACTAGGAAAACTGAAGTTAAGCTGTTGATCAGTGCCCAGCCATCTTGCACCTCCTGGTGCAGTGCATCTTAATATGCCATGTAAACAGACCATTATAGTGGACTTTGCAGTAGGTTGCCTCATTTGATGCTTAATAGAAGAACTGTAATTGTTTTCGGATTAATAGTTGGGGGGTATTTCTGGTAATACTAAGTTGTTTGTTACATTTCACATCACTTGCTTGCTCTGCAAACACATTTGGGCCCATTCTGCTGGACATATGTATAAGCTAGCACAAAAAAAAAAAAAAAAAAACATTCTTCAACACCATGTAAACAGATCTCTCAATGGACTTTTGTTGCTGACTGTCATGTTAATGTTGTTCATACAATATTTGTACTGGCTTTTTGATTATATATGAGATAACAGTTTACTTTCATATGCATAGTGTGGGAACCTTTTCAGGTCAGTCCTACACTGATTGTGCTGGGCATATATGTTAGCTGGCACAGAACATTTTTCCATACTGCGTTAACAGGCTTTTGAAATGGAGGTTTGCTGAATATTGCCTTGTTCTGGTGCTATGTAAACTCTCCATTGTCCTTAATTTGCTACTTGGGGGCAAATCATGCATACGACAGTGTTTTTTGACTGTTAGGTTATTTTTTATGTATAGTGTTGAATGGCATATGTATAGGTTGGCGCAGAATATTTCAGCAGCCTGTTTAGATAGTGTCTTTTGCTACTGATTGTCTTGTTCTGGTGTTAAGTACACTGTATTTGGGCTTTACTTTGCTTCTTTGAGGGGAGGGCTGGAGTTCATGCATATAATACAAGTAATTGATAGTCTAAATTAGTATGCATTATCTGGGAACACCTTCATGCCACTTATGCATGAGTTGCTGTGGACCTCTGTATATGCTGGGCAGAACATTTTTCTGCACTGTGTAAGCAGGCGATTCAAATGGATTTTTGCTGTAGGTTTTTTGGTTCTGTTAATAGGCGCACTGTTTGCATCTCCCTTAGTAAGTGGTGGCAGGTAGTACGTATGATAGCTATTGCTCACTTCCTTTTCTGTTGTATGCATAGTGTTGAAACGTGTTTAGATCATACCTACATGGACTGCAATGGGCATAGGTTGGTACAGAACAATTTTTTTGTTGCTTATCTTGGAGGACTTGTACATATTGTTGTGGTACTTGAGTGTTTGCTTTATTTCATAAGCAGAGTGTGCAAACATGTTCAGGCTACTTCTACATAAGTTACAGTTAAAATACTCACAGGCTGCCACTCGGCTTTTTCGCTGTGCTGTGTAAACAGACCACTGTAATGGACATTTGGTGCAGATGGTTTAGTTCTGTAACATATTCTGTATTACCTTTGTTTACTTCCTGGGAAGGGGGGGATTTTTACATATTATAGTGATGCTGAAAACTGCTTGCTCAACTTCATTTGCATAGTGCAGGCCACACCTGTATGAAGTGAAGTGAGCATTTGTCTAAACTGGCACTGAACATTTTTCCACACCTTGTAAGCAGGTTGGTGGAATGGACTTTTGCTGCATGTTATCTATCTTTGTATCCTATTGTGCATTGGCTTTTTTACTTTGCTTCTTGAGCATGTGACTTTACTATATTTTTGTGGCAATCTGGTACTTTTTTAGTTGTATATGCCTAGGCAGCATGTTCACATCACCCCTATAAGACTTGAGCCATGCATGTGCATAAGATGACACAAAACATTTTTCCACACCTTGGAAACAGTCCACTTGGATGTATTCTACTGTTGGTCGTCATGTTCATAACATCATGTAGACTAGTGTGTACAGACAAAGTGATAGGCATTTGTTAGGGTCCATGTCTCACTGTCCAGCAGGTTTGCTTTTTCTGTTTGTCTTTTGCTCACATGGTTAGTCTTATTAGGCTAATGACCCCATTTTCAGGGAGACTTGAGGTGGTATTTATAGTACTAGGGGAATTTTGGCCAAGGCAGCAGGCAACTTCTCCTACTCTTTTCAACAGATACCATGTACCAGGTTACCATCCACTCAAGCAGATTGGACCTCAGTGTAGAGTTTTGTTTAAGGGTGACACACTCAGGGGTGCAGCCCTGAAGTGTCAGCAATTCATATACCTTGTGTGGGATTAGAACCCATGCCTTCTGCATCAAAGGCAAATGTGCTACCTGTTGCACAACTAAAACTTACATGTTTTTTAAACTATCTGCTGTCCAGATATTTTTGTGTTTATACTCAGGCTTGTAGTTTGGAAGGTCAGGTCACAGATGGTTAGTGGCACTTTGTGTAGCACAATTAGCACATTAACTATTTTCACTTAAAAAAAAAAGTCAAATCTGTGCATCAAGAATTGTAGTGCAGCATTGTGATGGCAGGACACGTTTAAAGTCACCTTGAAGTAGGTACAAAAATAAAAATGTCCTGCAGCATATTGGAGTTCTCTTTCTACATTAGTGTAAATAGCAATGGAACTTTTGAGGTATACCTTTCACCTCTTAATGGAAGACTTCTGGGCAAAACAAAAATAACGGGGGCACAAAGGTTCAACAATTTTTAAATATTATTTTAATTCACTGAAACGTTTAGAACAACAAGCTTTGCACCAATATGCACTTTCTGAATAATAAGAAATGTGAAACTCTAGTGTTTGGCATTATTTAGGGACTTCTCTCCTAAATGTTTTGCCTGAAAATCACAAATTTTGTGAAGAACAGCCCAAAAGTATGAAGTAAAAATATAATCATTCTGTAAAAGTCTAGGCAGTTGTAAGTTATGTTTTGACACATATTAAAACATCTCAGTTCTTTTCATATTTGGTCTTATCAACTTGTTTTCATTACAGCTGCTGTATTTGTCAGTTATTTAGTTTTTTTTTACACTTGGTCATATCAGCTTGTTTTCATTTCATTTGTTGCTGTGTATCTCTCTTATCTTAGCTGGGAATTGCAAAAGGTCTAATAAGTCACCTGCAAACACCCATGTATTTTCTTTGAAGAAGCCAAGTATTGTCTTCTCTTCAATACTGGCAGAACATTCTAGTGAACTTGTCTCATTGAAGAGTTGCAGTCATCCACATTGCTCCAAGCCTTTACCATCCTAGACAAACCGCAAAACTTGGCCTTATTTTTGATTACTGAGCAACAGCTAGGAAGACAGACTACAGGCCAGAGATGGTGGCATCACTGTCTGCCTGTTCTGAAGCTGCTAGGTAACTTTTGTCGAATTGTTTCAGGCGGTTATACTACTAAGCAATGCCAAAGTAGAAAACATTATTCATGCACATTTTTTACTGCCTGCTTTAAAGGCAGCACCTATGTTGAATCCACAACTACTGCTACTACATTCTTCTGAAGAAAGTTTATATCGAGAGCTTTTCAAAGGCTAAGCAGCTGTGACTTCTTTTCAGTGGCATGTTTACAAAGTTGCTGTACAGTCTACTCAAAGGATTCACCATTGGTGAGTGACGAGGAGCTCAACAAGAAAGCACTGCCGTGTCTAGCAGCTGTCACAGTACAGTACAGTACATCTAGCTCCCTGTTTTGTCAAGAGAAGTAAAGAAGAGATTTTCTGTATATGCAGACCTTTGAAAAAAAAAAAAAACAATAGAAAAAGCATGTCAGAGAACAAAGAGAACAATGTAAAGCTGCATTTGTTGTATTAATAAGAATTTCTAAAATTAGTCCCAGGAATTCATAAGGGCCGTATATCTATGATTGTGACTACACTAACACTGATGTTCTTCATCTCACATTGCTGCAGTCCTTACTTATGGGTAGTCCGCTGTCCTCGGTCGGCCCGAATACCAAAGTATTAGGCTGACGTCGGTCATGGGCGCCTAGATCTGACATCAGAGCGTCAGGGTATAAAGGCGCATGACCGACGTCATATCCTCAGTCTTTTTTGCCGCATGGTCCGATGCAGAAGCAGCGTTGCAAGTGCCGTTCGGCGTTCTGAAATTTTTCGTTTTAGGAGTTTCAGACCGATACCAAGTTGGGCTAAGTACCCCGTTGGGGAATATTTTTGTTTTTTCTTGCCTCAGTTACTTACCGGATGTCAGAAAAGTGAATAATTGTATTTCTTGTGGGAAACAGATACCGCATAGGGGTTACCACTCGCTTTGTATTCCTTGTTTGGGACCGGAGCACGGCGTAGTCGGGTGTCGGTTTTGTGCTAGGTTTAATAAGCGCACTATAAAAGCGGAGGTTAGATTGCGCTAGGTTAGTCTTTGGCAAGAGGTGTAATTATAATATGCCGTCGGATGTTCCGGCGCCGCTTCTACTAAGAAGCGCCAAAGTCAAATCTTTAAAGCCTAGGCAGGATGATTCGTCCGTTTCGGACGCCGGACCTTTAGAAGCTACAGCTGAACAGGTGGATCCGGCTGAAGTTTCTGTTGAGTCCCAAGGGGAAACTTTGATTTTACAGGATGTGGCCTCTCAGGAGGCAGGTCAGGCTGAAGGGGCCTCTCAGGTTACTATTCTCCCTTCTATCCCTAAGGTAGTTAGATCTTCTGCTACTGTTTCTAAGGCTTCTACTAAGGGCAGGTCTGTTTTGCCTTCCTCTGGTGTCAGTTCTGGTTCTTCAGGGTCTGTGCCTAAAAAGCACATGCTTAAAATGGCAGAGGATTTGATAACTTTAATTAGAGGTTCTATGCCCCCTCCTGATAAGAGGCCCAGGATGGAGCCAGAGTTGGAAAGTTTGGAGCAGGCCTCAGATGATTCAGAGTCTTCTGCTGAAGACATTCAAGATTTCCCTCCTTATTCTGATTCTGATGCAGAGGATTCCACTCCTTCTGCTTCTCCTCCAGAGGATTTTTCATTTTCAGAAACTCTGCATTCCATGAGGGAGCATTTTAAGTGGGAAGGACAGGATTACTCTGATTCACGGAAGAGACTTAGGGAATTCTTGTTTTTACCACAGCATAGACCCTTAGCTATACCTCCGGTTTTGGATGTTGTTTCAGATGTTTTCTCGGAAGCCTCCCTTAATCCAGATTCTGTGCCTCCTGCCCCAGTTAAACCGGACAGGTATTACAGGGTGCCTGAGGCTCATAAATATCTGTATAGAAGTCCTAGGGCGGACCCAGAAACTATTAGTCAGGGGCCTAAGGGTGTTAGAGCCTCTGTTGTTAAGAATCCGGTTCCTCTGGATAAGGAAGCTAGAGCTTTGGATAGATGGGGTAAGAAGGTGTATACCTCTTCTACTTTAGCAATGAGAGCTTTGAACTGCCAGTTTCATATGTTGAAGTATCAGAATTTCCTCCTTTCTCAGCTAAGGTCTAAAGTGGATGCTTTGGCAGAGGGCATAGAGTGTAAAGCATTGCAGGATTTAGTGCATGTTTCTGAACAGGTGGGTAAGCACTCTTTGCAATGTGGTTTTGATGCTTTACAGGCTTCTTCTAGGGTGGCTGCCACTGGTTCAGTTCTTCGTAGGCACGCCTGGCTTAAGGATCAGAATTTGTCTGAGCATGTTAAGTCTAGAATTCTGGATGCCCCTTTACAGTCTGAAGTTTTGTTTGGTCCTCCTGTGGAGTCAGTCTTAAAGAAAATGGAAGACAAGGCTAAGTCTATGCAGACTATTAAAGATATTTTGCAGGTACAACCTCCAAAGTTTAGTAGAAATTGGCCTACTAAGGGGTGGACGTACCCTTCTTCTGATTCTCAGTCTAGGGGTAGATCTAGGCGTGGTAGGGGCAGAGCTCAGAGTACTTTCAGGCCGAGACAATGGAGTTCGCCTGCTCAGTCTGCTGGTGAGGGCAGGGGCCAGTCCTTTCGTAAACAGGCCCAATGACCTGCATTTTCAGCTGCCAGATTCATCTTGCCTGGCAGCTCCTTTGGGAGGAAAGTTGGCTCTTTTCAAGCAAAATTGGCATTTAGCCACCCAGGACAAATGGGTATTGGACATTATAAACCGAGGTTACAAGTTCTATTTCCATACCATGCCTCCTTTCAAAGGCATGCCAGACGTCCTCGGCAAAGGATAGAGGCTCACAGACAAATTTCTTTACTTCTTCAAATAGGAGCTATACAGCCAGTTCCTCTGTCAGAAGTGGGCCTAGGATTTTATTCTCGCCTGTTTCTAGTTCCAAAGAAAGGGAACACGTGGAGACCAATTTTGGATTTATCTATCCTCAACACTTACCTGGACATTCCAAAGTTCAAGATGCTGACTTTACAACAACTTTTACCTCTGTTGGGAAAAGATCATTGGATGGTTACTCTGGATCTCAAAGAGGCTTACCTTCATGTTCCTATCAGGCCCAGTTGCAGGAGGTACCTGCGTTTTGGCTGGAAATTTACATTATCAGTTCTCTGCATTGCCCTTTGGCTTATCTACTGCCCAGAGTATTCACAAAGGTTCTGGCTCCAGTGATAGCCTTTTTCAGACTAAGAGGAATACAGATTTATCCTTATTTGGACGATTGCCTGATTATTGCACAAGAAAGGGCGAACTTCTTCATCATCTACAGTATGTGATGGCAGTGTTAAGATGCCTAGGGTATTCTGTGAACGAAACAAAGTCCAGTCTAGTACCCTCTCAGGACATGTGCTTTCTGGGTGTGATACTGAATACAGCTTCCCAGATGGCTTTTTTGACCCCGGACAAACAAAGAAGCCTTTCTCTTTATTTCCATCAAATGTCTCTACGGTCCAGGCTGACTGCAAGGACAGTCCTTCAAGCCTTGGGGTTCATGGCATCTTGTATTCTGGTGCTTCCCAATGCCAAATTGCATATGAGGAAGCTTCAATGGTATCTCAAGAATGTGTGGACACAGCACTGCCAAGATCTAGACACTGTCATTCAGATAATACCTTGCATTCAAAAGGAGTTTTTGTGGTGGGCTCAGGAATGTCACCTAAACAAGGGACTCTCTGTGACCCGGCCAGAGGCGAGTCAGATTCTAATGACAGATGCCTCGGACAAGGCTTGGGGAGCACACCTCAATGGAAAATGGGTGCAAAACACGTGGCCTGTCAAACTCCAACATTTGCATATCAACTTGAAGGAAATGTTAGCAGTCCAGTTTGCATTGATGGCTTTCAAAGATTTACTTCACCCAGGGCAGGTGTTGATTCAAACAGACAACACTACTGTCATGTGGTACATCAACAAGCAAGGGGGAACCCATTCTTACCCTCTTTGCAGGCAAGCGATGATTCTGTGGGAAACTGCTCTCAATCTACACCTCAATCTTCAGGCAAGGTTTCTACCAGGAGCACAGAATTCCTTAGCAGATGTGTTGAGCAGACAAATAGTGGATCCTCACGAGTGGAAATTGGATCCTCATGTATTTCAACAGTTGACAGTGTTATGGGGGACTCCAGACATAGATCTGTTCGCTTCTCCACTAAATTGCCAGTTGCCAAAGTTTTGCACAAAAATGTTTCATCACACAGCTTGGAAGGTGGACGCCCTATCTTTCAGTTGGAACAATCTGCATGTGTATGCCTTTCCACCTCTGCCTCTTCTTCCCAAAGTACTTTTGAAGGTCAGACAAGACAATCCAACCATGATTTTGATAGCACCGGATTGGCCTCGACAACACTGGTACCCACTACTGAGAAGTTTAGTACGAGAACCTCCATGGCCTCTGCCTTTGATTCCGCACCTTCTCTCACAAGAGGACAGTCACTTTCTCAATGTCAAGATTCAGTCTCTGCATCTAACAGCCTGGCATATTCTGTTTTAGACTCTGGAGGGTCTCAGCTTCCACAACAAGTTTTGAATGTTATTTTGGAGGCCAGGAGGCCTAGTACCAGGAAAGTTTACACTGATAAATGGAGGAGATTTTTTATTTGGAGCAAAGGGAAGGGCTTTGATGTCTCCAAACCTGATTTAAGTGTTGCTCTTCAATACCTTACTGAATTATTGGACAAGGGTTTGTCTTTCTCCTCGATAAAGGTCCATGGTGCAGCCATTTCTGCTCACTATGATTGTGACTCTCCTTTATTCTCTCATCCTTGGTTTAAGCAATTTCTTAGAGGGGCAAAGAATATAAGACCCCCACGTAGAGCTCCTACTCCTGCTTGGGATCTCAATTTTGTGTTGGAAAAACTTACTCTACAACCTTTTGAGCCTGCAGCTACTGCCGAGTTAAAGTATTTGTCATGGAAAACTGCTTTTTTGTTGGCCATTACCTCTGCAAGAAGGGTTTCTGAATTACAGGCCCTCATGGCAGTGGAGCCTTTCCTGATTTTTCATAAGGATAGGGTATCTTTACGTACTAATCCTTCCTTTATGCCTAAAGTGGTTTCTAGTGTGGCCTTAAATCAAACTATTCATTTGCCTACTTTTTATGCAAACCCCCAAAATAGAGGGGAGAAAATTTTGCATACTTTGGATATTCACAGGAAGTTGCGTTATTATTTGAGCAGAACCAAGGAGTTCAGACAGTCTCAGCAGTTGTTTGTTTCTTTTGCTTCGGGTTCACAGGGTAAACCTGTTTCAAAACAAACTATTTCTAAATGGATTGGGTTTTGTATTTCTTTCTGTTATTCCCATCATGGTAAGGAGATTCCGGCTGGAATCAGGCCTCATTCCACTAGGGCTACTGCTACTTCTATGGCCTTTCTAAGGGGGGTAGCTACAAAAGACATTTTGGAGGCAGCTACTTGGAGTTCAGTGCATACATTTTCTAAACATTACCACCTTCCTCTTTATTCTAAGTCTAGGGCTGGATTTGCCACTGCTATTTTACAGGGCATTTTAGCGGCCCCTAATGCTTTATGATTTTTACCATCCTCCCTTTCCCGTTGCTTTGGGATTCTACCCATAAGTAAGGACTGCAGCAATGTGAGATGAAGAACATAGTACAGTTTTGTACCTACCATAAATGTAGATGTTCGAAGATCCACATTGCTGCAGTCCAATTTACCCACCCTCCTTCCCCACTGTAGTTGACATGGTGCTATGCTTTAGGTGATGGTTGTTGTTGGGCGTGTTTTTGGGAGGTATTCTGTTTTTGGCTGTGGCCTTTCTGGTTTGGCCTTCTGACATCTGGGGCAAGAAAAGACTGAGGATATGACGTCGGTCATGCGCCTTTATACCCTGATGCTCTGATGTCAGATCTAGGCGCCCATGACCGACGTCAGCCTAATACTTTGGTATTCGGGCCGACCGAGGACAGCGGACTACCCATAAGTAAGGACTGCAGCAATGTGGATCTTCGAACATCTACATTTATGGTGGGTACAAAACTGTACTTTTGCATTACATGTGCAATGAACCCCAAGGCTTATTACATATGCACAACACCAGACCAGTATGCATGATGAGGAGCCTTTCATCAAGGCCGCAGCACAGACACACAGTTTGATCATGGTAAACCATTTCAAAGTACAAGCTGAAGTTAATATTGACAGTGCATGAGCATTCTCAGTAGTCCGTGTGAGTATGTGCAGACATCCATAAAATGTTGACTAAAGAATTTATTGTATGTGTTTCCAGTTTGTACTGTTAGTTGTACTAGTGTTTCCTGTGCTCCCCCTATTATATCACATTGCTTTTATCATGTTTAACCTGGACCTGCAGCCCTTATTGAAATGTGCACATTTTGCAAGAGAGTACATTAGGGTAGACAAGGCTGAACAGTATGCCATAAATCCTACTGAAGGCATCTCCCATGCAAAGGATGCATCATGTAATGGTATACAAGGTAATATGTAAACATTTTCTTTAAAAATAATTTAAAAATGAATTGGTTGATGAGTTACACATATGCTTTTAGTTTCAGTAGCTTTCACAAGAGTGGAGTGGCTATGTTCCTTTTGTTTGATAATCAACAGAGATTGTATCTAGTATCACGTTCATCATGAATTATGTTTTCTTATATGCTAACTCACAGTTTCACCTGTATACACTCCACCACAGTAATAGTATACTTTAAAAAAACGAGGTTTGGGAACAAACCAATTTGTCCAGGGTCATCTTAGTAAGGGTTAGAGAGAATTAAATGGGGGTGGGGGAGGGAGTTTGTTGAGAAAGGGGGTTAAGATTAAGAAACAGAGATATGTTTGATTAGATTCTGGGAAGGGAAGGATTAATTTGTTAAGGGGACTGTAGAGGAAGTGAGGTAGATGTAGGGTAGGACCTAGGAGTGTAACTGGGAAGAGGAATCATAGTTTGCTGTTATCTTGCTACTGCAAGAATTACATCCAATATGACCAGTAGGTGCTGGAGTTAAGCGGTAGGTATTATGTTAACAGTGGTGGCAGAGAGGACTGTGGGAGTGGAGGTGTGTTAGTATGGTGATTTTTTTCTTTAGTGTCTTTACACTTTATTGATCTAATTTTGTTTCATTGATGGTACGGTTATTATGAGTAGCAGTTTCCCAGGCTGTTCATGGGCTGGGAAGCAGTTGCCAGTAACTGTTCATTGCTGCATATGCACAGTTGCACCTGGAGCCACTTAATTGGTGAATTGGCAATGTCATTCAAGTGCATTGCCAAGGTTTAACATTCACTGATAAAGTGACTGCTGATGTGTAGTGCTGGGGAATGTGGATCTCAATACAAGAGCCATGTCTGGCAAGAAAATGCTGCAACAGTTCCAGTGTAATTATTTTATTGGTTTTATTTTAGTAGTGACCAGGATAATGGAACAGTTTGGGATTAGTATGCCTGCCTAGCATTTGGGCTGCCATTCAGGAGTGGGTCTGCTCGAGGAAGTTTAAAGGGAATTGGTAAAGGGGCAAATATAGAAGGAGTTGTCCAGAAAGGGGGGGAGTAAAGAACAATGGGGAAAAACAGTTAAAAGAACAGAATTCAAGGAGTGCAATAAGTCCAGAATGTGTGCTTTGTGGTGCAATTCAGCCTTTCATTGTATGGCTGGGTTAATGGTCAGTTAGGGGGTGGGGGGGCTCTGGAGGTGTGCAGTTTGTGTAGCCATTTAAAAAAAAAAACACAGTAGTACCTCTGGGCTTTGGCTTGTGGTTTGAGGGGGGATGGGGGTAACTCAGTGGAGGGATGCAGTGTAGTTTATTTTTTTTTTCAACTTGGGTTTTGAAGTCTTAAAGGACAACCACATCCACAGACTCAAAAAACATGTTTATTTCATCATGGTTTGGTGTTTCCTACATTTTAACACCAGTCTGGCACTATTTAGAGCTTTTAAATATTTTTATATGCAATTTCTGACTCTGACCACATGGGGTCTGGAATCTTGAAATAATTCTGACTGTTTAGTACGGCTCTAAGTATCAGCGTTGCCAGCCCTCTGTTTTTCTCCCGGAGTGTAAGACTCCGGAATTGAAAAGAACTTTGTCAGCGTGTCTGTACATTGACACAAAAAAACACATTGCCATCTCGGTTGATTAGCTGTTTGCTGCATCAAGAAGCTCACGCAGAAAGCGGCCAATCAACACTTCGATTTGCTAGTAGATGCCTGCAAAGCCCACGAAAATTAAGGAATAAAAAGCGGGGCTTTGAGCTATGTGTTACCTTTTTTTTTTTAAAAGGTGAAGAAGGAAGGTCTGAGATTTCTATGCTTGCTGCTGCTGCCTTGGCTTGTACAGCTGTTCGGGACTTTGGATCGTTCTGTGGATTGCCTGGTGATCTTCTTCTAGTCGGGGAAGTTGTGGCTTGTGCCCCTGTCTGCTCTCTTCATTTGCTGCTGGAGCCTGGAATCGGGAGAAGGAAGGATTCGGGACTCGGGAGCCCTGCTGCTTGCTTGCTGGACGGGAGCAGTGCCGTGGATCGGGTGGTGTTGTGTACAGGACTTTTACTGCTTTGCTGCTGCTTCATAAGGTGGTGTTTAGGAACCCTTTTCTCCCCTGCCTGCTGCTTGCTCTGCCTTTGCACGGTCCATGCCTGTCCTGTTCTGTCTGAGAGATTGTCTAAGGAGCCCTGCTGCTGCTTTTTTGGAGGTAAGTGGAATTCAATATGGAAAGATGTAGATTTTCAAAACTTAATGGGGCTAGAGGAATGAGATACTACCAGCACAGCTACTAGTGAATTTTGTAAATATTAAACTTATATTAATCCACTAGCTGTGCTGGCACTATCTCATTCATTGATAGTGACAACAAATGATTTGTATAAGATGCTTGTTATAACTGTATCTAGATGTTCAACATGTTATGATTTGTATAAGATGCTTGTTATTACTGTATCTAGATGTTCACATGTTGTGGTGATTATTAACTAGAACAAGTGATCTATATTATTTCTAGTTTGTAATCACCACAACATCTGTCTTAGTTTGTAGGATACTGTCTGCAGACTGAGCTATATAGCAAGGGTTAGTTTGGCTGTTTTTACTGCAGTTATTGTAATGATTTTTTATTTTTCATGAGGGTGCACTTTGATGTTACAGTGAATGAAAGCTGACTGTGATTTGTATAAAATTCTTGCTATGACTGTAGCACTATTATTTCTCTAGTTTGCCATCACTGTTATGTTTATCTTGATCTGCGTGTTCTAGGGTATACTGTCTATACCAAAGCTTAGTTGGGCTGTTTTTACTGTACTGTTATTTTAAATCTTTCATTTGGTTTAGCTCTTTGATGTTACAGTGAATATATAATGACTACAGGATTTGTATAAGGTGCTTTGACTGTAGAACTGTCATTTCTAGTCTGTTATCACCATGATGTTTACCTTGATCTGTGTTTTTTTCTTTCTAGGTGTACTGTCTTGGGTATATAGCAAGGCTTAATGTAGCTTTTTTTCTTTGAGACTGTCAATGTTTGAAATATTTCATGTGGTTTTGAACTTGTTACAGTGAATATATACTGAATATTTTCTTTTATTTAATATGTTTAAACATTTCATTGTGGTGTAGTTATAAGTTTTTGAGACTACTTGCATATTTATGTAGTGACACTGTAGGCCACTCTACCTTGCCATTGGTCAAACTACCAGTGTTGTCTTAATATTACTATTGCACAGTAAGATTGGACATACTTTGTTAGGGCCTTAAAGTAGCTGATAAGGAAGCCAAAACAGTTGTTGTTGTTTGTCTTTTGGCTTTTCCCGGTTAGGGGTTGCCACAGCGAAACTCCGGTCCTCTAATAATTGGCAGTAGATTTTCACGAACGCCGAGGTGCCAGCTCGATGTCCAACCTTCAACGAAGGCATGCCCACTTACGTATGTCTTTCGAACGCCACTCAACTGTGGGGAGGACATGCAGACTCCACACAGAAGACACCCCCCGCACTCCAGCCAAGAATCAAATGGGAGAACCTGTTGCTGTGAGGCTACCGCTGCGCCACCGCGGATTAAGGAAGCCAAAACAGTAAAGGTCAGTAAATTTCTTCCTCAGTTTATAGGGAGTGATTATTTTGATAGATTTATTCATATATTTGAAAGAGTATGTTAACGGTATAGTATTGACCAAGGGCTCTGGGTACGATTACTGACCCCCTTACTTCATGGTAAAGCTGTAACTGCTGTTTCTAAATTGTCGGATACTGATTGTTGAAACTATGATAAAGTAAAGCAATGTTTATTGAAATGTTTTAACACCTGAATCTTACAGAAAAAATTTTGTGAGCATAGATGCAAGACAGATGAAATTATATGTAATTATATTGTTGAGTTAAGCACTTATTTTCATAGATGGGTGAGTGGTTTTCTGGTCACCACTTTTGAAAGGCTAGCAGACCTTTTGGTGAGGGAACAAGACCTTATTAATTTGCCTGAGAACATGAGAATCTGGTTAGCAGACTGGGAGTGTTACTCTGCAGATGAGCTGGGGAAAAAGGGGATCTCTACTTAGCAAGCAGGACATCACTGCACAGGAATGGGATACCCAGTGCTGCACAAGGATATAAGGAACCCATGGTGGGCAGCCTAAACCACCCCAATAGAGTCCACCAGTAACAGGGGAAGCCACTAGTTCAGGTACATGGCCATGATCAAGGGTTAGATGTTTTAAATGCAATCAGTGGGGCCATGTAACATACCGATGTCCATGGAAGCAAGGTGAAGAACAAAACATGGGGGAGCCAGCAAGTGGGAATAACATTATGCCAGTGGTAAGTTGTCTGGAGACAACAGGGGTAGCAGACTATCACCAGAGTTTATATCCTATCTTGGTGGATGGAAAACAGGCCACTGCTATGAGAGACACAGCCTCTGACATAAACATTGTGAAGCCTGCAGTGGTTAAAGAGGAGCAGTACTTGCTTGGGCATTCTACTCCAGTCAGAGCTTTAGGAGGGACTGCATTCTAAATGCCTTTCATCAGGGTTCACCTTGACTGGGAGGGTGATTCAGAAAAAGAAAAGACTGGTACAGCTCAGCATGTAATAAACATCCCTCTGGCAAGTGCATCTCATTAACCTCCTGTGCATCATGAGGTAGACTGGACAAGGGCATTGTAACCAAGGCCATGTTTTGCCTTTCCTCTTGAACTAACTACTCAGAAGGTCACTTTTTATGAATGGTGAGACATCATACCATTCCAGAGCTGAAAACATATAGAAATGCTTTTCCTCTAAATATTTTTATTAGGCTTGTATCTAAGAAAATGCATGGCCTGTTCTAGGATTGCAGTATTTTAAAATCTGATTTTTGAGCAGTCTGTAAGCAAGTTATTACTGTTGCGGCCAGAGGGCATTATGATTGCTGAGCTACATAATTCATCTATCATGTCGGTCCATACTGTCAAGTTTGTTATTACGCAAGTTATTACTGTCGCAGCCAGACAGTATTATGACTGCTGAGCTACATATTTCGCCTTTATCATCGTGTCGGCCCACACTATGTCCAGTTTGTCTTTATGCAAGTTATTACTGTTGTACCCAGAGGGTATGATTGCTGAGCTACCATGGTAAGATCAGACCATAAACTAATCTCACTGGATATTCACATCCCGACCCCACCCCCTGCCCAGAAAACCACAGTGGAGAACTGCGCTAAAGCAAATTGCACTCGCTTCAAAACCAAGGCGAAATCCTTCAAAGCCCCGGCCTGTGGAAAATATGGCCCAGACCGCAGAATCCTTTTATAACGATTCTATGAACACCTTCAGGAATGCATGGATCATGCAATCCCAAATAAAACCAAGACCCAATCCTCCAAAGGCAGACGTCCTGTCTGGTGGACCCCAACCATAAACAAACTATACAATAGAAGGAGGAAGCTACTACAAGATAGAGCAAAATCCCAAAAGGGAAGGCATCTCTGATCAGTATTAGCAAAACTACGGGCACTCATAAAATCGTCTAAGGCCAGCTTCGAGAGAAAAATTGCACAGGACACTAAGGATAATCACAAGGCTTTCTTTAGTTATGTTAGGAACCTGGGTGGGAATTCCCAGATATGCTCAGAATTAGTCCAAAATGACAAAAATACACCGAGCCCACAGACATTGCCAACATCCTAGCTGACAGGTTCATTGCAAACTTCTCCCACTCTCCCCCACCAAAGGGCAAATATCTATCCCAACAGAGTGCTGCCCCTGACATCTCAGATGCTCAGGTAAGAGCCCTCTCCAAAGCAAAAACACAGCATCAATGGGACCAGATGGTGTCCCGGGCTGCGTCCTACATGAACTCAAGAAGAGCTAAACCCAAACATAAAACTACTGTTCAATCTTAGCCTTACTACAGGATATGTACCCAAAGAGTGGCACAGCAACAGTGGTCTCTCTCCACAAAGGTGGTGCCTCAACGGATCCTGGAAACTATCGCCCCATAAGCCTGACTAGCTTGGTCTGCAAAGCTATGGAAAGGATCATCATGGACCTCATAAATAAAGATATTGGGGACCTACAGACACTGGATCCTACCCAGTTTGGCTTTGGTAAGGGCAGATCCTGCCTCTTAAACCTGGTTGATTTCTTTGAAACAGTCACCAAGGCCATTGACGAGGGGAAGGTGGTCCACACAACCTACCTGGACCTCGCAAAAGCCTTCGATACAATACCCCACTCAGGCATTATAGATAAGCTCACCAGCTTAAATATAAACCCCTATGTCACTATATGGGTTGCAAACTGGCTCAAGGACAGAACCCACATAGTTAGAATTGCTGGAGCCATGTCAGACTCCAAACCAGTTACAAGTGGCATCCCACAAGGCTCAGTCCTGGGACCTCTCTTGTTCAGTATATATTTCTCGGTGGTACAGGCCAACACAGAAGGACTGTGGCTGACCAAGTTCGCAGATGACTGCAAACTGGGTGCCATAATCAACTCTCCAGCTGACATAAGCATCCTCCAAAAGGGCCTCATAGAAACAGACAACTGGTGCCAGAGCCATGGACTCAAGCTAAACGCCAAAAAGTGTATAGTCATCCCCTTTGGCAAAAACAAAGTGCCCACAAATTACCACAATAGGTGGTAATCCATTGAGTACAGAAGAAGTCATTAGGGACCTGGGGACCCAAGTTGATAGCAATCTCTCATTTGACAACCACGTGGCCAAAGTGGTTAGAAAAACATTTTATATAGCCCACCTAATCATGAAGGGATTCACATCTAGATCAGGGGAGGTCATCGTACCTCTTTACTCATCCCTCATCAGGCCCATAATTGTGTACAATGCCCCTTTTGGGATGTACCTTACCAGACACCTGCAGCAACTGGAAAGACCCCAAAAGTACCTCACCAAGAGGATCAAAGGGCTCAAACAGATGCCATATGCTGCCCGGATAAAGAAACTCCAGCACTACTCAGTGGCATACCGCCTGCTCAGAGGCGATCTGTGCCTGACGTATAAAGCCATGTCCAACCCAGAATTAATGGACATGCTGCACCTCAGAAAATCCAAATCCCATCGAGCTACGCTTGAGAGACTTGAACCTCAGCACTGAAATAAATAGGACATGCTGGAGGGACAGATTCATAACCCAGAGGCTCCCTTCACTCTGGAATAAAATCCCAGTCCAGGTTAGGCAGAGTCCCACATTGACTCTCTTCAAGAGGAATCTTGATGAGTGGATGGGAGATCGTAGGTTTACCCCGGCTATCACTTCTGTGTCACTGTTAGATAGAGGCACAGTATACTAACCTCAAAAAAACGCATAGCAAAATTAATTTAAAATGGGTAGCGAAAGCCAAACACACTCTGGCTAGGCTTATAAATGCCCTAGGGCAGATAGCCTAGTATGAACCTATGAACCTATGTATTTCGTCTTTATCTTGTCAGTCCACAGTATGCCTGAACTTTCTGTGTTCGGACTCAGCTGGATAACTTTGCATTGGGTTCTACATAACAGTAGAGGGTCTTAACTTGGTGCATTGCTGTAGTGTCTGACCCATGTGTTTTACACACAGTTGAATGCCTTCTGTGCATATTCTGCTGTCACACCAGGTTCATGTGTAACAGCTGCAGAATGTCCCTCAGACAGGAGTTGCTTCTGCCTTTCATTGCTTGACCTTCACTGTTATTTTTCATGTGGAGTCTCTTTTTCTTATTTTTTTTTCCTTTATACCAACTTGGTATTACCAATGTGTGAAGGATTGGAGGTTCACATGCGAATGTGATCAACTCTGGCTACTGACTGACACAGGCCCCCACCAGGCACTGGTGTTGGTCACAAGTATTTTGCTTTTGTATTAATAGCCGTTTCAATTTATTGTACTGTTGAGCAAGGATCCTGCACGAATCATGTTTGGGAAAAGGTCAATGGATCATCAAGAGGCTGAAAGTGCATCTCCTAAGAAGTTTTTCTGCAGTTATAATAAGGTGTGGGAGCAAAGCTACTCATGGGTGCAACCTGTTCCAAATGCAGATGCCATAGCAAAGTGCACATCCTGTGGAACAACTTTCACTGTAAATTGGGATGGGGAAAAGGCACTGAAAAGACATCAGAAGTCAGATAGACATCAGCAAAGCCTTCAGCTCCAGAGGCAGAACCTTGTAATTACAAAGTTTATTCAGCCACGTAGTGCAATCAGTGAAGCTTCCAAAGTGATTGCAGCTGAAGGGACAGCAGTCTATCATGGAGTGAAACACGATCACTCATATGTATCCATGGACTGTGGAGGTAAGCTGGCACCAACAGTTTTCCCTGATTCTACTCTGGCTTCGAAATTCAGCTGTGGGAAGAGAAAATCTGAGAGTATTGTCATGAATGTACTTGCACTTCATTTATAGGAGATCCTTCTGCAAGAACTTGGCAATTCCTATTTTTCAGTGGGATCAGATGCATCCAATAAAGGGAACAGAAGAATGTTCCCTTTGGTTATTCAGTACTTCACTCACACCCATGGCGCACAACACAAACTCCTTGATTTCAACGAGGATCATAACGAAAGTGCTGTATGTATCTTTACAAGAATAAAGGCCGAAAGGACTCAAAGTGCAAAACATTGCTAGCTATGCTGCAGACAATGCCACTGTTAATTATGGAAAACACAGATCTGTTTTTAAACATTTGAAATCTGAGGTGCCTCACATCATTGCAGCAAACTTTTATGCCATGTAATGCGTAACTGTGCCAAGCGTGCAAGCAAGTCCCTTGCAAGGTTTGATTTGGAGAGACTGGTTTTGAAAGCATATAGTGAGTTTTCAACATCTGCTACAAAAATGGCACTATTAAAAGACTTTTCCTAGACCAGGACTTTAAGGAAATCATGCAGCATGTTGTAACAAGGTGGCTGTCTTTGTTCCCAGCTGTGGCAAGGCTGATAGGATGCTGGCCTGCTATTAAAAGTTATTTTATTAATCAAGGGCCTGTGGACTGTCACTCCCCTTATCTGGAGATTTGTGGAGGGTGATGTGGATGGCATCACTGGGGATATCTCAGAGACAGAGTGCTACATACATTTCATGCACTACATCCTGCAGGTATTCCACAAGTCTATAGCAAAACTTGAAAGTAACACTCTCTCTGCTCCCGAGTTGTACACTGTGATGAAAAATCTTAAATATGAGTGCAGAAAAGGTTAGATGACCAATTCTTTGGTGCTAAAGTTTCATCTACCTTCTGTTATTTTTACAGTAAAGCACTATGTAAACTACAGAAGTGGTTTGACTATGATAATAGTCCCTTTAAAGCTATGCAGGTCCTCAGCCTGCAACAGCCTGTAACATGGCCAGAACTGCATACAGTTGCAGACCTCTTCAAATTGGATATGGACATTGAAGCACTTTACTCAGACTACTGCACTTTAACTTCTGCATTGCCAGCCCTGTTACAGATGATAGAGGCATCTGTAAGTGATCAATGGGTGACTTTGTTTAGTAAATCTCCAGACTGCAAGCCACTTTACAGACTGATGCAGTTTGCACTTTCAATCTCCCCCAGCAGTAGTTTTGTGGAAAGGGTTTTTTCACTTATGGGTAATACGTGGACTGATGCAAGAAATAGAATGCTTGTGTCACTTGTGAAGGCAGAGTTGCAGATCAAGCTAAACTTTAACATGAGTTGTTCGCAATTTTATTCATTTGTGAAAAATAACCAGCCATTAGCTAGATCAAATGCCAAATGTAGCTTCAAGTATAAGCAATGATTGCTGTAAAAATTGTGACACTTTTTATACAATTGATTTTCTTTTTCATCCAGTGCTGTCATTTTTGATGTACTGTTGTGTGTGTAGTGAACCCTTAATGTACTGCTTTGAATGAATGTGTTTTTTATATCTAAGTAATTGTATTGCCATTTTAGTACTACCTACATGTGATGTTAGACTTGTGCTGAAGGGTTAGTTTTCCAATGCTTGTTATGTACTGTTGTAGATAGTGAACCCTTGAATGAAGTCTTGCTAAGTAAAGTTTTAATTTACTCCTGACTCGTATATTTTTCTACTTAGTGGTAAGTGCATGATATTCAAGACTTGTGCTGAAAGGTGCTAGACTGAGTAAAGGGGGGGGGTGGCTATTGAAGGGAATGGGTGTGGCTTGATTATGCATGGGGCAGGGCTTGTTTGTCAGGAAATGGCACTATCCCAGAATGCATTATTTGTCTCCAAAAAATTGCATTAGATCTGCCACATTTTTCCTAAAGCTCCTGTCATTCCACCGGTTTTACAGGCATTCACTGCTCTAATAGTCACCTACTTTTGGTTAAAATGTTATCCTTTTTCAATGACTACTTCAAACACAAGCAGTGCAAATGCTACAGAACAGAACTGAAAAGTGCATGTTATTGCTCTTTCTTCTTAGAAATGCTAACTTGATTTCTTTTGTGAAGGCTGAAATCTAGTTCTTTAAGGTATCTCCCCTCCCCCTTCACACCTACCTTCCCTAGCTGTCAAAGAGCTAAGGGTAATTTGACCCATTATCTGCATGTGATTGACAGCTCACAGCAGGTGACCAGACTAATGTACTGTTTTATTGTCAGCCTTTCCTTCCTTACAGTGGGAGATTTTTTTTGTTGCACTCCTCCTGTCAAATTTAGAACCAAGTTCCATAGCACTGGGAATAATCACTGTTTTGCAAAGCATCAAACTCCCACTTATTTTCCCTTCCTGTTTGGTTAAATAGCTAACAAATGATGCACTATGAACGCAAAATATTTCACAGACTTGCATGGCAGCACCCACATGCTTTCTTTAAGTGGTAATTTAAGAAAATTACGGTATTGCATACTTCTTGTAATCTGATGTAGTGTTGTCAATTAATTGTGACAGACATCTGCTTCTTATATTAAAACATGCAATTAATGTCAACGCATGGTCATTGCAAATGTATGCTCTTAGTTTTTGCAGCTGTTACTGTACTTCTGCCTGTACTTTGTCACATATAGGTAGGACTCTTCAGAAAAGTGAGATTATAGTTTGACATTTTTGCTAGGTTAAGAGTGGGCTGGGCAAGGCAGCTCTGACATCACAATGTGAGAGGTCCACTTGCTGTTCTATACAGCATGCAAATCAGGTGGGGATTACATCACTTTGGGGGAGGGAACATCCCGGTAGCTAGAGCAAGAGCTCTAGCAGATGTGACGTCATCATTTCAGAGCCAGCTAGAGGTTTTTCAACTTGGTTTTCAAAGTGAAAGTGAAACAGTACCGAAAGGTAGGAAGCCCAACAGGGAAAACAGTTGAGTGGATTAGTTTTTAAAGCTGCATGGTTGATTTTTTCAAGGCTGTATCAACAAACAGGGACTAAAAGAGACAGCAGGTTGAGCAATCTGCTTTAATATCCCATTGTTGTCCTTTAATGTGTTTCTATCTTTGTTGCAGATGGAGAGTATGCAGAGTTTGAAACTGAGGTGGGTGGCCTTTCTGTCGAGAGAGGAGGAGCTATTTCAGGGGGTGCCATAGGCTGAGTCAGGGATGGCAAATGACCCAGAGAAATCTAGTTGGAAGAGACAACGTCTGCTGGTAAAGACTAGGACAGTGATTCAAAGGAAATGAGCATGGCAGTCGAGGGACATTGTTGCAGTGAATCTTACAGTGACTGGAGTGACACAGAAAGGAGCAGCAGGTTTGCAATGTGGCTTGCAGTCTGGAGATTGACACATTGTTGGGAGGCTCATTTGACAGGGCAGGTTTGCAATGTGTAGGAGATAATTGCAGGATAGCTGGAGATGAGGTTATCAGGAGTCAGGTGAAGTTGTAGAGGCCTAATGAGCAGGAACAGGGTGAGACAGTCAGTTGAAAAAATAGTGTAGGATTGTCTGTGGGGAGCTTGGGGGTCATCTGAGGGAGAGGTGGGATTGCTGTCTAATGTTGGGTCGGCTATTGACATGCAGCCGGGTGACTGGTTAGCTACACATGCTTTGGGTCAAGGGGCAGTGAGAGTTTTTCTGACCCCTCCCGCATAACGTCCTCAGTTAAAGAGAAGATTTGGATGAGGAAGTATGTGGATGTCTTTGAATTAATTGATGTGGAAGGAGTTCAGTGATTGATAGAATCAGATATGGCTAATAGCAAAGACCTTTTGGCAGCCTTAGTGGCTTTGGGGTGGAGGAGAGTAGGTAGGTTGCGACCCAGGATGTGGGATAATTGGGTGGTAGACTTTGTGTATTACATGGCAGTTTTGATGGAGAAGGATACTGCTTTGGCATTACCACTGTTGTCCTACTTTCTTAAGCTTTAGAAGGCTCAGAGATTGCGAGCAGGGACTGCATGGTTGAGGTATGACTAGAGGTGCAGGAAGCGGAAAGAAGTTGATTACTCCCTCTGTTGGGTGGTTCATCATCCAGACATACGGCTAGCTGCTATGATGGATAGCTTTGGAGCAATTGGGGAGGCAGAGAAAATAGGTGGAGAAGGGAAAATAGGTGGAGAAGGGGTGAGGGTATGTTGGGCTTTTAATGCAGGATGTTGCTTTTGGGTAGGATGTAGGTTTTCGCGTACTTGTTCAAAGGGTGTGGGGATGCACCTGGTGGTGCTGTGTGGTCGGTGAGAGGGTCATTTTTGTTGAATTCAGGATCATTGACCACCGAAGTGGGTGGCTTACTTTCTACTATTCAGGGGTTTCAGAATCTATGAGGTAGGGGGCATTTGTTTGGTGTTGCAGGGAGGGGTGCCCTTTCATGGGGGCAATATGACATTCAGGGGGGCTGTTCCAGCAATTTCCTGATTTATCTCTTAAAACATAAATAATTGATGATTTTTCCAGAGGGTTTCCTATTAAATCAAGGGTGTTGGGGAATGTTGTAGTTTGTACAAATCTGCGATCTGCACAGGGAAGGAGGATATCTTGAGTGGTTTGGTAGAGAAAGAACATCAGGCAGATAGGTTGCTAGGGTCTTGTGATATCCCCCTTTGATAGTTTTAAGGTTTCACCACTAGGTCTGGTTCCTAAGAAGGTGGCTAGGGATTTCTGGTTGATTCACCAGTTCTCTTACCTGGAAGGGAATTCTGTTAATGACTTTATTTCAGTGGAGGATGCTAAGGTCAGTTATGCATCTTTTATTGATGCCATTAAGATTATTAGGGGGTTTAAGGATCCATTGTTGGTGAAGATGAATATTAAATCAGCATTTTGCCTTTAGCCAGTCTGGGAGGATGAGTGGCTGTTGTTTGGTATGGTTGTTGACAACAAGTTCTACTTTGACAAAACTATGCCAATGGGATGCTCAGTAGCCAGCTCTACTTTTGAAAGGTTTAGCACTGTACTTCATTGTTTTTGGCAGCAGCGTGTGGGCACACAGAAAAAGGTGCATTAACTGGATGATTTCATGGTAGTAGGCGAAGGTTTGGGGGAACATTTGTAGGTTTCTGAGAGTTTTTGGGGATGTTCTTCTAGCAGAAGATGGAAGGCCAGGCTAAGGCATTGGATTTTTTGGGTTTACTAGTCTATGCTGAATGTGGGTTGTTTTGCTTGCTGGCAGACAAGATAGTCTGTTTGAAGGAGAAGATTGGAGGGGTAGTGTATAAAGCTATGGTGCAGATCATGGAGGCTGAGGAGCTTTTAGGGCTGTTAAATTTTACTTGTCTGACAGTTCATCCAGGCCGTACTTTTTGTAGGTCAGTGGCCTTTCTGCTAAAAGGGGGTACAGCACACATCATTGGGTCAGGATTAATATGTTGGTGCAAGTGAGTCTGGCACTCTGGTTGTCTTTTTTTAGAGCAGTGTAATGGTGTTTCCTTTTGTCAGTTGGGTTGGGTTGTCAAGAGGAATTGCAATTGTTTACAGATGCAGCTGGTGGTATTGGATGGTTGCGTTTTTGGATGGGAAATAGTTTGCAGCTTGTTGGCTGGTGGATTGGAAGGATGAGTGGAAAAGGGATGTTGCATGTTTGGAGTTAATGACAATCTGGGTTGCATCAGTAGTCTGGCAGGAATGGTTTAGGGAAATAAGGTTATTTTCCATTCGGACAATTAGGCAGACTTGTCTGGGTTTTGCAGGTAAAGACTGCTAGGTCTGAATTGTTATTGTTAGTTTTGCATAAGCTGGTTTGGCAGAGGTTAATAATTTTTTCTTTCATGGTGTGCAAGTGGCAGGGGTTAAAAATGGGATTGCTGACAGTTTGTCTAGATTTCAGTTTTCCAGGTTTTGGAAGTTGGTCCCAGGGGCAGCAGAAGAGCCAATGGTGTTGCCAGATGAGGTATGGCGTCTTGTGCTGCCCTAACCTGGCAATTGGTGCAGCAGTCATTGGAAGTGTGTACCAGGAGTGCATATGCAAGGGCATTATATGATTTTGATAAATTTATTTTACAGCTGCCTGGGGATGAAGGGGTTTGGTTGGAAGAAATGTTATTGTGTTATCTGGCTTGAGGGCAAGGTATGGTGGTACAGTCGGCCAAGTTAGACCTGGTAGTGATTGATAGTGGGGCTGCATGATTTCACAAAGTCGTGGACAGTGGGGCAGATGTTGAGAGGATGGGGTAGAATGATTGGTGTGAATATGCATATGTGTTGGCCTTTGACAAGGCAGGTTTTGAAAGTTTTATTGAATGATTTACCTTTACTGTTTGGTGATTTGGTGGATTATGTTTTGTGGGTAACTTTGTTTTTATGGATGTATTTTGGAGCATTCTGTGTGTCAGAGCTGTTAGGTTCATTATTTTGTAGAGATGTTATGTTTTTGTTTTCCAGTGACAGTGCACATTTGGTTATATAGGTCTAAAACTGATTAGTTTGGGAAGGGAGCTCAGATAGTTTTTGGGAAAGATAGAAGTGAGGGTTTGTTTTTGGTGGTCTGGGCAGAGAGACTGATGTGGACTAATGGGGGTTTCCCTCTGCACTTGTTTTTTTGAATGAGAGCTGGTAAGATGGCAATGGGAAATCAGTTTGTACATGTAATAAGAATGGCTCTGCGTTGTATGGGTTTTCCAGGAGAGAGGTCTTCCAAGCATTATTTTTGTATTGGTAGGGCTTCAGATTTGGCAAGGGAAGGCAGATCCACTGAGATCATCCAGAGACTGGGGTGATAGTCTTTAAATGCCTTTTTTCTGACTTTCGGGAAAGGAGATTGCCATATTGGATTATTCGTATATTCATTGGGCAGTGAAGAGGGCCACGGTTAGGACAGATACAAAGGAACTGGGTTTGCATTGATTGGGGAGGACAGTTCATTGGCATGAGATTAAAGGTCTTAGGTGGAAGCAGCTTTGACTTCCGGGCATTACCCCACCGGACTGCCAACAATAATGTGACATCCCTTACTCTCCTGGGTCAGTAAATAAGGAGCTTCAGTTCTCTCTACTGACTCCAGTAGGAGACCATCACTTAAACATGAGTAATATTTCACAATATTCCCCCCTAAGAGCACAACAGGAACACGCTCTATAACCTGGGACTGGAATGTATACATCTGTCCACCCCTAATGTGACTCCTTATTAAAGACTCCAGAGCAATAAGACCTCTGATACACTCACACTTAAATCTCACACATCCAAACACTTCTGGGAAAGCCTGACACAGATTTCCATCTGTGCCCCTTACCCAAAGTAATAAGGTAACACACTGACACCAGTCAGACAGCCTACTTGCCCTTTTAAAGGGGTGTCCAATTATGCAAATTAGATATTAAAACAAGTGATACCAAATGACCTAAAGTATCCAGGCTTTTGGAGTGGCCTGGGAAGTTATCAAAGCAGGTATAAGCACTCTCAAATCACTAAAGAAAACTCTGATTGACCATCTACAATGTAAGTTAATACAAATATTTAATAATGAGCAAAATGATTAAAAATATAAAACAGTAATTTCCAGTAAACAAACAGAACTCAGTCACCAGGAAAATTAAATCAATCCTGAAGGATAGAAATTCAACATTTTAAAAAAACTCTAACCGATTAGTTATAATTTTCTTATCTGACTGAAGAACACTGTCTCTGATCTAAACTAAATTATTACAACAGAGAAAAGGCAAGCGTACAGTTCTTGGTGAGTCATTTTTGGGTATCCACTGCACAGTACAACTGTGAACAACTGACAACTGCAACTGGCTGTTAACTGGCTGTTAACTGACAACTGACTTCAGCTTTCTTCAAGCAGGTTCTTTTATTGATTAGCTTAACTGTCACAACTATTCCAGTTCTAATTTTCATTTCATATTTTGAAAATCAACCAACAGCTGTTTACTAAAGTTCCTTCCTGTATTTCAGCCTCTGACAGTAACACATAGCAACTGTCAACATTCTGATGACATCATCTGCAGATAAGCTGATTCTGAGACAATCTGCCTTTAGAATCTTTTTCACAAATATGTGCAATTAGAAATGTAAAGGAATACTGTTCAAGTCTGTAAAACATTCTCTACAAACATATTATAAATCAGCATGTAAGAACTTATTTACAATATCATAGCTAGTCATGTTGGCATATAATACACAGGTTAATCTGAAATGATATACAAAACCTTCAGCCAGACATGCTAGCAGAGATGACCGTGTCTAATTTCTTCACAGTAGCTTATGGTTGAAGTTGATTTGATACAGTCATGGATGGGGCTTCCTCGAATATTTGTAATACATTTGTCTGGTAATGATGTGGGAATAATTCCTAAGAAGCAGTTGTTGGATAGTATAAGGGAGAATCTGGTTATGTTGCAGACATCATAACCAGGCATGTGGATCATATGGACTGAGATAGTACTAAGTTTGTGGTGGAAGAATGCTGCTAGTTTTATGGCTTTGCAGTGCATGCAGAAGTCTAATAATCCTAGGCTGGTGTGACAGTTGGGTGCTTTGTGTATATATATATATATGATAGAACATAGGGATTTTGGTGACCATGACCCAGTCTGGTTTAGATCTAATGGAGTGCACTTGAATGAGTTTGGCTTAGATTTGTTTGAGTTTATTTTTAGAAGATCTGGTGAAAGTTCTTTTATATTAGAGGGGGAACAGCCTGTGGTCAGGCTGGTGGGTAGAGAAGAGGGGCAGGCTTGTTCCTCTTCTGTCCCCCTCTTGGTGTTGGGTGTTGATGCAAGGAGGATGGGGTATGAATGTGAGTGGTAGGACTTATTTGGGCAGGGTTAGTGGAGTATGCTGACCTGATGTATGTTATAAGGATTTTACATGTCGTTGCAAGGTTATTCGTGTTACAATTAACATTTGAAATTATGTGATAAAGTTATGTTGGAAATTAATAAAGGTCATCAGGTGTCATTTGGTGTCATGTGTATTTCTGAAGGGGACTAGGAATAATGAAGTTTGGGAAAAAAAACAGTTTGCCCAGGGTCATCTTTGGTAAGGGTTAGAGAGAGTTAAATGGGGGCAGGGGTAGGGAGTTTGTTGGGGAAAGGGGTTAAGATTAAGAAATAAGGAAAGGTTTGACTAGATTCTGGGAAGGGAAGGGTTAATCTGTTAAGGGGACTTTAGAGAAAGTGAGGTAGGTGTAGGGTGGGTGTAACAGGGAATAGGAATCATATTTTGGTGCAATCTAGCTACCTGCTCTCCCTCCCTTTCTTTTTTGTTTATTTTGATAGGTATAGTTTGGTTATGGAGGTGGGTATTGGGCAGAGAAGAGGGGGCAGACTTGTATCTCTTCTGTTTCTCTTGTTGGTATTGGGTATTGATGAAAGGAATTTTTGGGGGTGAAAGTGAGTGGTAGGATGCTGATTGATTAATAAAAATAAGTGAATGGAAGTATGGACACTGCTTATTTGGGCAGGATGATGAGGATATGCTGACCTGATATACGTTACAAGGGTTTTACATGTTGTGGTTACAAGGTTAATTGTGTTACAATTAACATTTGAAATGATGTAATAAACTTATGTTGAAAATTAATAAATATCATCAAATGTCATTTGGTATGTGTATTATTGAAGGGGACTGGGACAATTTGAGTAGGCTGATGTGGCTGTGACTGTTCTGTAGCTGTGCAACATTAGCTATCCTGTATGAATTAGTGTGGCATATATATTTTGGGGCCATTTCTCCATCTTCTTCTAGGATGAGATTTTTTGTTATTCATAAGTACAGAAGAGTGTGTGGTGTGATTATTATAAGGCTGGAGAATTAAAAGCACCCTCATGTGATGCAGTCTGAGCTGCAGCAACATAACTGTACAGCAGAAAAAAATGGCTGACTAGCCACCTTCACTAAAGCATATTAAATATATACAGTCTTGGATCTTTCTTCATCCTGCCTTATTTGCTAGTATACATAATTTGCATCTTACACTTTTGGCATTGCTGACACAGCTTCATCAACTCCAAATCATGAATAATGCTGTCTTGTAATCACAATTTAATCTCTTGTATACAAGTACATATATGTCTTATTTTGCAGCAACAGCAATACTGTTTGTCCATTTATTTATTTATTTGCAGTTTGTTTACTGCGAAAGTCCACTGGACCATTCAGAGCTTGTTTTCAGTGGAGGCCAAATTAGAATTATATACATAGGTAAAACACCTAAAAAACAATTAGTGTACAATATAAAAAACACAATCAGTAGTGTAGTGGTTAAACAAGTAGCAGTGACAGAACATTTTTGAGGTAGTTAGAGAAAATCTCCTCAGTACATGAATAAAAGTAAAATTTTATCTTTCGGCTTTTCCCAGTTAGGGGTCGCCACAGCGGAACTCAGGTCCGCTAATGATTGGCAGTGGATTTTTACGGTGAGAGTTGCCAGCCCAATGCCCAACCTTTAAAGAAGGCACACCCATTCAAACACGCACCTACCTGCATGTCTTTAATAGTAAATACTACTAGGAAACAATTGGTTTACAATATAAAAACACAATCCAGTGGTTAAGCAGGTAGAAGCAACATTACTACATTTTTGAAGTAAATAGAGCAGAGAGGAAATTAGGTAAACATGCCATAAAAGTAGAAGAATATCACTAAAGTTAGATATTTTTTTGGAGGCTGAGTGCAAGTACAGTTCCTTCTGGATGGAAGCTAGGTAATTGTATAAAGAAGTTTTGAAATGCACAAGATTCTCTTGGCTGTTATTGTTTCATAATGAAATAATCTCTAATTTGCTTCAGTCCATACTTAATTCTGTTCCTGAGACCTACTGGCAATTTTCCTTGAATTATTTGTTTATAATACTCTCCTGGCAAACTTCATACTCCAGTAAATATAATGATATATTTATAAAGAATGTCACAGTTATAATTCTTGTAGTGTACAGTATTCAGAATATATTTGTAACTGTGTGTCTATTCAACAAATAGTACAGGAACATATTCTGTCTTTGCTTTAACAGTTAATCTGTTTATACTTTCTAGTTTCTTACAACTGAAATAAGAAACCCAAAGAATAGAAGAACTACATTTATGTCCTTATGTCAGTAGATTTTGACCCCTAACTTTTTAGGTGCTGCAGTTTAAAAGAGGGACTTGCACTTTTGTATTCATTTTCACATGCCAGTAGTTTTTGACCCATAGACTCTCTTTGTGCCTTGAAAGTAATAATATTTGCACAGGCTTCCTGTGCCCCTCAACTTTAATTCTTAAAAACTATTGCACTCTACACCATTATCTAGTTTAAGATTACATTTTTGGCTATTAATTCTCAACATTTTCAACCAAAATCCTGACATGTACTCTTTAACTGTTTCTGATGCATTTTTCGATTTCAAGGTATTAATTCTTTTAATATTACTAATACCAAAGTACAGTTCATTTTTCATATTTCTGTAAAACAATATTTAAACTGAGGATATTTGGAGAGGATTCTTAAAGTTTACTATGAGATGTACGCAATGTGTGCACCTTTAGGTAACCTTGCTGAGTTTGTAGACAGTGCTACTGCACTGTTTTTGCTGTTAGAAGGGTTACTTGGGGAGCACACATTGTATACACCCTGTGGTAACCTTTACGAATCCAGCCTCAGTCTTTTGCACATCTTTGCAGAATGATTTCTTTCTAACACAACTTTTACAAAACTGGCTAAATGAAGGACAGTCCTTCGTGTCATGCTTGTAGACAGCATAATACACGAGGTGCTTATTTCTTCTGTGCCAGGCATGGTGATCATGTTATGGCATTCTTTCTCATCTACCTCACAGCTTCTTGTATTCAATTATTATTTTACTCACATTTTATTTCACACACTACCACTTCATAATTTTTCTTGTGTAAATTTTAAGCCACAATGAAGAGCATCATAAAAAAACAGTATTGCAGCAACCCCCCCCCAAAAAAAACAAAGAAAAACACACATACACCCCAGTAAAAATCCAAAAAACATACGTCTTTAATAAAATCCAAGAGTTTAGCGCTTTTGTTCTTAAATAGAACATCATCAGAACTCTAGCCCTCCAAATAAATCACATGACCAATTTCAACCAATAAAAATCACTTAAAATGAATATGCTTTAATTTCAATACAGAATTGATGGAACATGGTTCATTTATCCCAGGGTAGTGGGTTGCATTTAGTCTTATTTGCCATCTTAATTCACAAATATCCAAATGTTCATCCACAACCCTGCCTGTATGTCCTTTTTGATTCTGCTGATAACCAAAAAACCAAAAGAATACATTGTATAAAGCATTAAGTGCCTATAAAGGACATTTGTGTTTTTTGTTTTTTAATGTCTAAACAATGCTCATAAATGTGGTCCTTTAACCTCCTGGACATTTTCCCCACATAGAAGACTGAACATTGCTTGCATTGAGCAAGATAAACCACATTAGAGCTGTTACAATTATACCGCCCTTCAATTTTATAATTGGTATTTCTAATCACAAATATTTTCCCACAACTAATGGTGGAACACTGAGCACAGGAACCAAAGTTTTTCATACCCATACTTAAACATTGTTATTCACTTTTCTGTCCCCATTCTAACCAATTTTTTAATTGATTTGTCTTTTCTATAGACAGCTATGGGTTTTTCTCCCATATTTTGAAAAATATTCTAATCCACTTTAAATACATCCCAGTTTTTCCTAATAAATGTTCCCTAGGACTCAGTCCTAAGACCCCTCCTGTTTGGCATATACTTCTCATAGGTACAGGCAAGCACAGGAGGACTATGGCTGACCAAGTTCGCAGACAACTGCAAACTAGGGGCTATAATTGACTCTCTGGCTAACACAGACATCCTCCAAAAGGGTCTCACTGAGACGGACACCTAGTGTCAAAATCATGGCCTCAAGCTAAATGCCAAAAAGTGCATAGTCATCCCTTTTGAAAAAAACAAAGTACCCACAAACTACCACATAGATGGTAGTCCCCTAAATACGGAAGACATAATAAGGGATCTGGGGACCCAAGTAGATAGCAAACTCTCCTTTGATAATCACATTGCCAAAGTGGTTAGAAAATCCATCTACATGGCACACCTTATCACAAAAGGGTTTGCATCCAGATCAAAATAAGTCATTGTGCTCCTCTAATCATTGCTCATCAGACCCATCATAGAGTACAATGCCCCATTTAGGATGCATTTTACAAGACACCTGCAACAGCTGGAAAGACCACAGAAGTACCTCACCAAGAGGATCACTGGCCTCAAACAGATGCCCTATGTAGTTCGACTGAAGAAACTCCAGCTGTACTTGGTTGCATACCGCCTACTTAGAGGTGATCTCTGCCTGACATACAAGGCCATGTCCAACCCAGAACTGATCGACATGCTCCACCTAAAGAAAAGCTTATCCCATCGAGCCACATGCTCTAGGGATCTAAACCTCACCACAACAATAAATAGCACGTGCTGGAGGGATAGATTCCTGTCACAGAGACTTCCCATGCTTTGGAACAAGATTCCAATCTACATTAGGCAGAGCTCCTCACTAACACTCTTCAAGAGAAACCTTGACGAGTGGATGGGAAACAAAGTTTACCCCGGGGATCACTTCAGTGGCTCTGCTGGACAGAGGCACAGAAAACTAATCTAAGGGGGTGGCGAAAGCCAACACATTCTGGCTAGGCTTATAAATGCCTTCGGGCAGATAGCCTAGTACCTATCTATGAACCTGTGAACCTGAAACCTTGCTTGTTATGGGTGGATATAAACATTTTATCCTGCATTGCATTACTTCATTCAATAGCTCTTCCCATAAAACCTCCATACCGTAAAATGGGTTGTAAGTAACCACTCTCTCTTTTGTTAGCTACCTCTCTCTTTATTTCATCCAGAAATTCCAGGGGATACCCCCTCTTTAGGAACATATTCAAAAGGACTTCACATTCATACTGAAATGTGTCAAATTCAGATACCATTCTAGATAATCTTACTAGCTGGCCTTTTACAACAGATTTCTTTTGATGTATCGGATGCCAGATGGAGAAATGTCAAGTAGGTATTAGAAAATACTAGCTTACGATATACATTAGATATAGCCCTACTATTCTCCAGGTCCTTACTAATTTCTGTGTCCAAATAATTGATTCTCTTCTCATCACAATGGGATGAAAATGTCATAAATTCAACTATATTGTTTATATACCCCCAAAATGTGTTCACCTTATCATAGGTATTCCTCCACATTATAAATATGTCATCCAAAAAACGGGTATACATAACCCAACATTCTTTATAATCACAGTTTAAAAATATACTGGTCTTCCCACTCAGCCATGACATAGTTTGTGAACATGGGGGCACGGGCAGCCCCCATCACAACTCCTAATATTTGCTTGAAAAATTGACCTTCAAAATACAAAAAGTTGTTTTCCAAGACTAATTCAATTAAGGTTATCATGGCAGCAACTCTCCAACTTTCTAGGTGTGTACGCTTGACCACCTGATCTTCAAACCATTTAAGACCCACCTGATGTGGAATGACTGAAAATAAACTGTGTACATCAATGATTACAAAAAACAACCTAGGGGAAAACTTAATTCCGCTCAATTTACCTAAGAAATGCCAAGAGTCTTTACAAACCTGTTCAATTCCATCCAAACCACCTTTTAATCTAATATCCAAACATTTTGCAATAAAACAGGTTTTAGATCTTGTTCCATCTACAATTGGGTGGAGAGTGGATTATTGATGTAAGAGTGAATTTTTGGTATGCCAAAATTTTGAGCAACAACTGGTTTAGAATTGTGCATAAAGTTAAATTCCTTTTCAGTTATCTACCCATGTAGAATCATATCCTCTAAAAGTGGATCATTTTTTAAAAAAGCTACAAAAACTTATTTTTTAGAAACCAGTACATAGGTATCTGTTATCAAAAGCTGGCTCATTCAATTAATCAACTCATTCCATGACAGTCAGCCCCCCCCCAATCTGGCTTCATTACTCATATATTAAATCCACACACACATCCATTAATAAGTGTGTGCACTCCTGACATCTCTTTTTGTGCACTGCTGGTATGTGCTGCATTTTATCCTTCCCTGTAGAACATCTTACCAGCCTTCTCTTTCCTTATTCAAGTTATCAGACTCTACTGACCAGCCACCCTTTTCCTAGATTCATCTGTGGCCGGTGCAAGAGGTTCAGATAGTACCAGGTAGTGCACCATAACTGCAACTGGATTTCATGTTGTATGTGAGCCTATCCAGATCCTTAGGAAGGAATGCTTCTTTTCTGGTGGTGAGTATTGTCAATATGCTTCCCTTCCTTTTACAATGTACTGTCAGACTTTATCAAAGATATAGAGTAATACCCTTCTACTTTGGGGGAAACACATGTTGTGTTGAGCTGAGTCTTCCCTGTTTATTTCCTGGGCCCTTGTAAGCTTTCTTTTTCTAGATTAGTTCATACATAGTGTGTTGTAATCTTTATTTTTGCTCTTTTCTGTCTAACTTCTGTCTGGACATCATTAGTAGCCATCCTTTTCATCTGATGGTGTGTGCTTTACTGAGGACATGTGGCAAAAAACTTTTACTTTCCTTGCTTATGTATCTTGTCTGTTGTATGAGCCTGATGATCTGCTGGGTGTATTTGTTGGATTATACATAAAGTCATCTGGCATACTTTCATCAGAGACTCTCTCAAGAATACCTGTCACTCCTAATTTTATTTCTTGGGGATCAATTACCTTGAGCATCAAGCTGGACTCTCAACCTGTGGATTTTAAGGACCATGAAAGTCATCTTTTGCTTGCATACTTCTAAGTGAGCTTCCATAGTATGATGTCCTCATGCTGGGCCAGTAATCAAGGAGTCTGAATCCTCACCACTGGCACTGGAGAGGGCCGGTCACTTGGAATACAAATGGATACACTCAGTATTTCCAGATACAGACCTCTCTGAATCAAGGACAATTTCCCTTAAGAGCACACAGTGAAAACACTCAGTCCAGGGTCTAGATCTCTCTATCTGTCTCCCTCCAGGTCATCAGTAAGACTCTCCTTTGGTACAGCTGTAGGGTTAGGTCCTCAGCCGACTGTCCAAGCCAAGTCCTCCAGCACCCTCTCTGTGAAACTAGTGGTTCGTGTCCCTGCTCCAAGTAGTTGACACACTTACACTTTAACATTTGATTTACACACACACACACACACACACACCTGGGAAAGGTTGACACAGGTTTACTAGCTAAGCTCCCATCTGCTCAGACTATAAGGTAGTTATCACTTCCACCAGGCACTACAAATTCAGCTACCAAAGGGTCTTGCAAGGGCATCCAATTATACTGAGTAAAATTAATATTAATACAAATGGTAATATTGACCAAACAGCCAGGCTATCAGGAGTGGCCAGAGTTATCACCAAATAAATATATACAAATAATCTGAAAGCTTAAGTATTCTCTAAAAAAGACCACCCACAATGAAAAGTTTAAACATATTTAATAATAAATAATAAAAGAACAAGAAAATACTAAATATCTATTTACTGCAAACACCAGAGTTTTAGTCACAGGGAATATAAAAAAATAACATTGATGGAAAGTTTCACATGGTTATAGAAAAAAAGTGCATCTACTGTCATTATATGTTCCTGAATAATCTAAAGAGAATTGCTATTCCCTAGTTACATTACTTACTGAATAGAGCAAGGCAGGATAATGTGGTGAGGGATCCTTGTTGTCAGATCCAAGGCAGAATACAGAATGTTGAGAGCAAACTCCTACTAATATCTAAATATTATTTTTGGCTTAAAGAATGACATCACGCACATGGTCATCTGACTCTGTTTCCCATGCTGTCACCAACAGTAGAAGCTGATAGGATTTTAGCAGCTATGTGTTACCATACACACAGATAGAGCTTTGCTCAGATCTCCTGGAAGTCATAAAACAATAAAACCATTCCACTCTTCTTACAGGAGCTACAACCTATTCTCTAGCACAGGCATTGTGTCTCTGGCTCCATTCAAGACTGTGGGATGACATTTTTATGGTTTAACCCATAAATTAATTAAATTTCAAATATATTTTCAAAGTCAGGTAGATTAAGATTAACCTCTTCACTTCCAGTATATGATATTACAATGTATACATTTAAACAGTTACAATAATACATGTTCTTCTCTTTTCTTTCCAGCAGGGCACACTGTTGATACACAAGCAACTTTGCAAATACATTCTTCAACACAAGCATCTGTATAAATCAGTTTGATATACAAATGACATAATTATTTACAAAATTCCAGCTAGCTCTGCTGGCACATGTCACGCATCCACTGCCCCACTTCTCCTGGCATGGCTGGCAGTACCTCCTATCTTCACATATGGTGCACATGCTTTTTGGCATTCTGTTTCCTTTTCTGTTTAGCAGACAATGCTTTTCTGCAACTGTGAATTTCGGATAGTATACCCCTTCCCCCATGCAGGTGTATATTCCTTGTATTTTGCTCACATTTTCTTCCTTGTATATTCTCTGTTGTATTTTTTCCAGTATACTTTTACTGTTTGTGTAAGTTGACTAATTGTATTTGTCTTATTCATTTATTTATTTTAGACATTTGTTAACTGGGTAAAACCAGTAGACACAAACGTGTCTTTTCAAGGGCAACTCAGAAACATTGTCTGCTTAAGTGACTTGTTCAGAGTTACACAGCAGGCAAATGGCAGTGGAGTGAACCCTGTACCTCATGTACAGAAAGCAGCTTGCTAACAGCATACAGCCTAAACCTGTGTGGTGACTGCCTTCTTTATTTCTTTCTGCTCAGGCAGATAAAACTGTTCTTTTTCCCCCAGAGTCCCCTAGCTTAAAACAAAATCAGCTGGATTGCTCAGAGTTCTTCCTCTTTCCCATATCAAATACATTTTTTACTCTAAAAGTAAATTTAATTTCTTGCTTTCCAAAAGTACTTTTGTTCTACATCAAAAATGCTGCTATCTGTATTCTTTGCGGTAGCATCACAAAAATTCCTTAAGAAAGTTCCAGGGCAAAACTACCGAATGTTGTCTGAGGATCATCCACATTCAAGTAATGTAGCAGATGCCAGAGTACCAGTGGTATGAGCAAATCCGAGCAGTTCAGGAGAGGATTTTTCCCCCTTGTTAATAGTCTACAGCATTGTCTGGAGGCTTTAGCTCTGCTGGATAGAATAACAGGGAACACAGGTAGATGACCAGCAGTATGACCTGTAACATACGCATATAAACTGCATTGACAATGCATGATTGGGAGGGCTAGGTGTCAGCCCAATGAGAAAAAAAACTCCCTTTCATCATGATGGTATAGTAGCATCATCCCACTGTCTATTTGCCTACCCTCCCTGTAATATTACACACTGGAGAAACTGGTTGTGCTGTCTGAGGAGAGGCACTGGGACAGCGCAGACAGATGGTAGTATAGTGACACCAATGTCAGGTTTGAAGAAGATTAAATACGCATTTAATTTAAAAATCTTGGCCTCTTAATTTTGCTAGTTTACTACATTTCATAATCAAAACATACAATATAGTGATCTTTGTCATTATGAAAGCTGCAATTTTCTTAAGATCTTTGCCAAAATGCAATGTTTGTACTCCAAATGGATATATTTACCAATACCTTGCAAAATGTTCCTTTGTGGTACATGTGAACATTTTCACAACTTGTATTCATGAGACTGGCTTATAAAATGGCACAATGAACATTTTGTTTAAAATAGTAAAAAAAACGTCAGAATGAGGGTTCTGGCATACTTGCACATTTATCTGTTTTAAAATTTTACATCTCAGTTTAATCTTATACATTTTATGTAACCACCCCAGAACAGCTTCTCATTCTCAGGTTCTAGTCACAGAGCAGTGTGGTACCACATGATAAAAGTTTTCCACCTGCTTGTCTACCATCATCATTTTTGGTGAGCTTGGGCATTTTCATTACTTGGTCTTACTCTGTTCCATCATGAAATAGTTATGTTGAAATTGTTAGAGCAAAAATACAATCTGTTAAAGTGCCAAGGCAGTCTTTAATTTGGGGAGTGTACTGTTTTAGTTATGACAGTCACTGAAAATTTAGCATTCTTGCTTTTACTTCATAATATACCATCCGTTTTATAGCTGTCAATTTCCACATCCAGAATGATTTTGCACATCAGCAGAAGGTTCTTTGTTCTGCACTTAAAACTACCTTCAAATCCTAAAAAGTGCACACCGTGCTTTACCACATTAAAGGGTGGTCATAAATTAAAATGATGAAGCATTGAATTAATTCCTAATGAACTGAAACCTCAACCCTTGTAAAATTAGAAAAAACGGACTGGCAATGGCAATGATGAAAACAATGAGTTGAGTGTAACTTTGTGTCCTCCACTGCCATTTTAATGACTGAAATCTGACTCATCAGTGCAGTTTTCTTTTCATTATTTATTGTCCATTGTTTACCAGAAAAGTCCGATTGAGCACCGGTCCCATTTTCAGTGAAGGCCCAGGGAGAAGTGCCGCACAGAATAGACATATTTCCAATGACAACAATAAAAATTAAATATTTTAGGCATTACTTTGCAGGTAGTATTGAGACAAACAGTAAAAATGTTTATCATATACTTTAGAAGTTATATTATTTTACACAAGTCAAAGACATTTTAAAATAGCTGGAGATACTAGTGCAATGATAATGCACATAGGTTCAGTATATGTATACCGAGATTAATGAGGTAAGATTTTACTAGAGCAGAACAGAAAGTAGAGGAAGAAGGGTATTAGCAGAAATAATCAAGAAAAACACAAGCAGAATAAAATCTGAGAGTGGAGAGAATGAGGTAACAGACAAATAAGATGATGAGGTAGGTAAGCATGGGGTGTAAGTAGGAGAGGATTATGTAGTTGGAGGAGCAGTAGCGGTGATGAAAGAGTCAAGGTGATTGACAGAGAGATTGGCAATGAAAGAGACACAGAAGGAAAGGTGGGTTTAGTCAGGATGGGAACATGAACATAGCCATGAGGAAGTTAGGTGTTGTTTTAGGTTGTGTTTGAAACGTGTGGTAATGTCTGGTGTTAGGGTGGGTGGGATGGAGTTCCTGTGCTTATAGGTTGAATAAAGTGAGTCACCTGCACTGTTATCAGACTCAGACTTGCTCCTGGTCAGAAGATATTTGTACTGAAAGCGGAGATTCCTAGGTGGAGAGTAGTGTTTTAGAATGTTTTGTAGTGATGGGCAGGTGCCAGGTTTGCGTATTATTTTGTTGACACTGAGCAGCTGGAAATTTGGTAGTTTGAGCCAGGGCAGGTGCTTTAGAGGTAGGCACACCTCCAGTTTGTTTTTAAGATGGAGTGAAATTAGTCAGGACGGGTGTTGCATAAAAAAGTGATTAAAGAAGGTAAGATACTTTTCCAGCACCTAATGTAGTTTGTTATGTAACCTCATTAAAGTTTAATCAGATGTGCATAAAGCAAGCAGTGATGCCTTAGACAGTGGTATTACAGAGAAATAATGAACTACCCAGGGATGTTGAAGGATCTAATCGATTACTGTACTTGAAAAATAGATTATTACTTTTTAAATAAAATAATGTACAATACAATCCGAAAGATTCATTAAGATCCCCACCACAGCCTGTATATCGTGCAATAAAGAGACCTTGATTCCTGGATGTGATGACTTGCAGTTCAGAAACACATTAGGCACAATGAGGAAAGATATTGTTGTGGGCTAATTTACATGTCTCTAAATTGTAGTTAATTACAGAAAAGTGCAGATTGTCACTTAGTGCTGTAGTTTAAAGGTGTTGGTAGCCTCATCTTGTAACCAAGGGATCCCCCCATTGACTCACCCACACTCAATACACAACACACACACACACACTACAGATCCTACATCTTTGCCCATATTGTCTGAACATCCCTGGTGTCTCCTTTTCCTGCCATGTTAATTCTCAGAAGATTTCTATCAACCATTAATATAAGACAGTAGAGTTGCACACATTGCATCTATCAGTGTAGCCACTTATTCCTTGTGTTTACAGGTTCACGTCAAAAGGCTGTTAAGGCATGAGATGTACAAAAAGCCATCCCTAGTGGCACCCCCCCCCCCCTGAATCATTGATCTCTGCTTTGACTAAGACCTGCTCACTCGCCACTTTTAGGAGTTATTCACGGTGTCTAATGGTTCCCCCACCCAATATTGCAGGCTCTGTTGATTAGTCTATGAGAGCTTTAAAGTAAGACAACCACCACAACCCACTCCCGGGGAAACAACCCCTTCCTCATCTAATGGTGTATATACACACACAGACGCACACCAAAACTAACCCCCAACTCCCTGTTTATTGCTATCTCTGGCAGACACATATACTCAGATTTGTAGCCCCTTGCATACATTTATGCACACACCTACCAACTCTGCCTTACCACTAACCCCCAATACTTACCTAGGGACAGAGGGACCTGGCCTTTTGGATGTGTTCCTTACCATGAGGTGCAAGGAATAGCTGTGCTAATCTACATTTCTGAGTATAGATGCCTCTCTCCTGGACTGCTTCTTTAGCATGTAGCATGGCCACAGAAACAGCCTGACTCAGTGCTGCATATTTTTGGGGAAATGCACTGTGTTAGGGCTGTCACTCAATTCCAAAAGGATATGTCCGGGTGTCATGGTAACTTTATGAATTATCACAGTATTTCTATTATTTTATTATGATTTTTACCATAAAATAATACATTTTTTAGAAATATGTTTTCTATAATGCATTTTGGACATGCAGTAAATGTTTTTATTTCATAGCACTTGTATTATGTAAGGTAGGATTAAGAAAGGGAAACTCAGCTTATCTCCAAAAATAGCTTTTAACTTTTAACTGTATTTGTGTAACATGCTAGGAAAGATAAGAAAATTTGTATTGTTCTAAGTTATATAATCATTATAGAAATTGTAGCTTTCACCTTTTGAGCTATTGTGTGATTGTTGATCTTGTAAATTGCCCACAGTTATGTGAATGTGTTTAACAATGCTGTAGTGGTCCAGTTCCCTGTCCATGACTGGTTCTCTGCCCTTGTAATCAGCCCTTACTGGGACAGACTCCAGTGAGCATAACTAGGAAGAAGCAGGTATCTGAAAATAAATAAATGGAAAGCCATGAACATCATGTCAAGTGGTTGTCTCAGAAGTCTGGTTCTGTATGCAGCACTGATGACTAAGCTTTACCCAACATCTGAGGCTGCAGAGGGCGGGTAAGGGGGATAAGTTGATCTCCTTTCTGAGGCAGAGGGTTGGGGAACAGCCCTACATGTGTGCACCATGATGGAGAAAACTAGTTTGTAACAGGCAATTATACTAGCCTTGCCTGCACAGGAGTGTGATACAAGTAAACGTGATGGCACAGTGACTGTGCACCAGCAATCCAGGACAGCCACCTTGGTGCTGTGATACTAAACTGACGGCACAGTAACTGTGCACCAGCAATCCAGGACATCCACTTTGGTGCTGTGATACTAAACTGATGGCACAGTGACTGTGCATCAGCAATCCAAGACAGCCATCTTGGTGCTTGATACTAAACTGATGGCACAGTGACTGTGCATCAGCAATCCAAGACAGCCACCTTGGTGCTGTTGCTACATTTGTTCCCTGATCTCTTTACTTATATGCCATCAGTGGAAAATCTGTTCACCACCCATGGAGGGAGGGGATGTCATCCAATAATCCCAGTCTATGTTGCAGGCCTGACACTCATAGTGAATGTGCATAGAGATAGAAAAGTGGAACCAGGGCACAGCAGAAATTAAGCATCCATGCAGGGTGCAAAATATCCCTTTGGTGTGGACATTACTAGATTATTGTATAAAGATTTAGATCCCTGATCATCATCAGTGTTGCCTTATTCTGGTTATCCAACTAGCTGTGGCACCACATAGGAAAATAACTGCCATTCTGCAATATCCAGGCTAGTAAACTTTACCTCGTGCAGTCTCACCAAGGCTGACCGGTCCACCTGTTTCTGTTACTTGCTATCCTTTTCTATCAACATAATGCAGGAGATCTGAGAAGTAACATTTGGCATACAGTATAAGGACATAATTCTTATGAACTCTACCAACAGTCTTCATATATAGCATACAGCAGTGTGTGTTCTGCAGCAAACAAATGTAGAGCAACATTAGCATGAATTAATATGAAACTCATGTAAAAAATGAGCATTCAAAACTGTCTTGTTATAAATCCAGAGTGTAGCCTGAGACATCCCAGAAATTCTCTCCTGCTGAAATGTCCAGGTGCTTTCTTCAACATGTACAGGAAATTTACAGGTGACAACAAATACATCTTCTTCTTCTTTCCACTTTTCCCGATTAGGGGTCATCACAGTGGATCACCTGCAGTGGAGTTTTACAGTGTCGAGTTGCCAGCCCGGCGCCCAGCCTTCCACAGAAGGCACACACATGCACACACTCACGCCTAGGGCTAATTTAGAGTGTTCAATCCTCCTACAGCATGTCTTTGGGATGTGGGAGGAAACCGGAGCACCCGGGCCACAGGGAGGACATGCAGACTCCGCACAGAAGGAACCCCAGCCGAGGATTGAACCAGAGAACCTCTTGCTGTGAGGTGGCAATGCTAACCGCTGCACCACCGCAGCCGCCCCATCACAACAAATACATAAATTCTAAAATTTGCAAAAATCTGTGACTACTCTATAGAGTAGAATAGTTACTCCTTTGCAAAGCCCTTTACCTGTGGGAAAACACAAACCATGATGTAGCTTATAGGATATGGGACAGCTGCACTTCATACTGTGGGTATTGAAATGGGACAGCTCCACTTCATACTGTGGGTATTGAAGTAATCAAATATCCTAAATGTGTACTAGCATATGAGATAATACTGAGAGATTGTTTGACTTGAATTAGGAGTTGAATCATTTTGTTCACGATAACCATAGGTGGAAGTAGCACAGATTTTGTTTTACCTGAGTTGAAGACCTAAAACAGAAAGCCACATCTGGCAGCTTTTGAAACTATTATAAATGTTTCATTTGTTAATTGAGTTGTCTACTAAGAGAATAGCATAATGCACTGAATTCCAACAGTGACTAACTATGTTAATAACAAAAATAAGTAAACACAAGGGGGTCCAGTACAAAACCCTGGAGAAACCCAGTATCAGCAGACATATTGCAAGAGATGATGGGAGTTCTACCTCACAGCTTACACTTTTATTTAAATATGAACTGCCTACTAGTAGTAGAAATAAGACTAAGAACTGGGCAACATTTCTAGAAATTGTGGGCATTCTTGAACATAAATTCAGCATATAACTTATCAAGTTCTAGCTGTCAAAATTCCTGATTATAATACTGACAGTTAGTTTGATGAGGAAGTAAGAGTAACCATTTAGCTTTCAGATCAGCTTATAGGAATTTTATTTAAACAGGCATTTCAGCAGGACCTGCACCCCTCATACCTTTTGATCCCACTACCATGGAGACATAGGAACTGCCTCACATGTGTAGTTGAGATTCTTCCCATCCATCCATGTTAGTGGTTTATTTACACAGCTAGTCATGCAGTCACTGAGACTTTAGTCAGGAAGAACTGACATACGTACGTCTCCATGAGTTGTCCCATGGTATTGCATTGTGTTCTCACTTGAGTGATATGCAGTGGTAGATTCCTTTGAAGGGAGGAGTATGCAACACCTACAACATGGCCACTTAGCTGGATGTGCTCAGTTATGTCAAGTAGTGGTAAGTGTTAGATACCATGATGAGAGGCTGAGATTTTCAGTTTATAAGGTATTGGATTCATAAGTGAGTACACTATAGATAGGTAGATAGGTCAGCATATAAATATGACCTGCGGTTACTTATTGCATCTAATGAGCCACTGGTATGAACCAGTAGAGTGAGCACAAATTTCCAGTTTGTGGGAAATCTGTCTTCATAATAGAATGATGTACGAGTATGGAAATAGTGCGGGTAAATAGTTTTATTGACATTTTCAAGGATTTTTTTATGGGAGTTTGCCACTTGTGTCAGATCCAGGTCTTAGTTTAAGAATTTAAGCAGTGCTTTTTAGATAAGGAATATTAGAAAGAGTATTTAATGTTATTAGATAAGAATCATGAAAATGTCTGACAAAAAGTTGTTAATCTCATAATCCATGTAGAACTGTGATGAAAATCACAGTGAGATCTTGTAAGGCTAGATGAGAAGTAATTATTCACAAAGGTAAAAATCTACCCCCTCATTAATAGTTTCTGTGATAGACATAACATCTACCTAAGTGTGGAATAACAGTGTTATCCAGAAATCATTCTTCCAAAATAATAATTATAATAGTAATAATAATAATGTAAGCAAGCCATTTTTTAATCAAGGAGACTTTTAGCACTCATTTTTTTAATCATCAGGCAAAAAAGGCTACTTTGTGACGTAAATTTGCTGTTTAATATTTTATCCACTTTAACCAACAGTCACAACTTCCAAACAACAAAGATGCGTCTTCCCAGTTCAACAGACCCCTGAAATGTCTTGTTTAAAACACCTACTAAGAGCATATTTCCCTGACAGAAAGGAAGAAAACTAAGGAAGCAACAAAAATGTACGTGAGTATAAGGTTGTCAAAGAGTTATTCCACTAATAGATAATGTAACAACCTGTAGTTTAAGGAATATTATTTGTTATTCTTC
>NC_056748.1:544845800-544860977 GCF_019279795.1 Protopterus annectens | reverse complement strand
GCTAACGCATGTCCATGCCCAGTGGGGAGGGGTAAAATGTCCTTCAATGGGCAAGTGCACTGCAGAATGCAATGGCATAATGGAAGGCACTGTAGCTCCCATCATAATGCAAGCTACATGTCCATGTACCCAGTGGAGGGGTAAAATGTCCTCATTGCCAGGATACTGGAGGGAACACAAGTTTCCATCATGGCGGCCTAAAATGATACTTCATCCCAGATGGCTCTTATTGAAGTGGGTGAGAGAAGATCCCTCACCACTCTGGAATGAATGGGCTCAAGTGCATTCAGGGGAGGCTTGAAGACTGGTAGGCATGGGGGCAAAAAATGTGAAGGAAAATAAAGTGGTACATGATGCTCCTATCCATTTACCTAGTGAAGTAATACAGAACCATACAGGTAAAGCATAAGATGTGAAGTACAGTCACAGCTAAAGGATTACTCAGAATACTGCAGCGAGTCAACAAGATGCTATGATTTTACACAACTAGTAGGTATACAAGTGCTGACAGTGACGTAGCAAGTTAACCCAGCTCACACAAGTAGAGAATTGCAATCTGAAATCTCACTTAGTTTATTACAATTTAAAGTCTGTTCCATTCATTCACCTGCAGATTTGCTGAACCACTTCTAATTGTAAACTTTCATCACAGCACAAACAATAGTACAGTACTTTAAAATTCACTCTAGCGCACTCTTAATTCATGGCAAAAAAACAGAAAACTGTCACTTCTCAGGTGTAATGGAGTGTGACTTGTGGTCAAGACCAAGTATTTCTCATCAAGTGTACTTGTGTAGTCACAACCCAGGTAAGGAGAGATGCCTGCAAACATGCTGGGTTTAAACAAACTACAGCACACACAGGCTGATTAAGAAAACGTGCCATTCCTGTAGCCAATAGCAAATTTTATCCAGAGCAAGAGTAGTATTCTCTTACTATGAAGTTACTTGCCGAATCAGTTCTAATTCAAAAATTTCACAATAGCACAAAAACAATAAAATGGTTTAAACCATTAGAACTGAGTTACACCTCCATGTGTTCTGCAGTTACATTCTACTGATGCCTCTAGGTGTTAAATATTGTTTGTTCATATTTGCATTAATAATTCCAAAACCATGCTACATACAAAGGATTAAAAGATTTCGTTTTAAAGCTTCCACAATGGCAAAGATGACTGTATTGATATTTGACCTCAGTCTAGTGCAGGTAAAGAAATATTATTTTTTGTTCATATAATATTTATTTATATTGTTATAAATATCATGTTTTTCTAAATATGACAACAACCACGTAGCACAGACAGAACTGCTTAGTCTCAAATGAAAGCTCTCAGCTGGGTGAAGAAAATATAGCTGACCGTATGTGTGTAACTTCAGTGATTGCTGAAAGAATGTAAATTTTTACAAAATATTACAAGCCTCTAAATGTAATGCTAAGAGTGCAGCTATCACCAGCTCACTCATCTTGGTGGTTGGACATGCCCCTAGACGAAATGCTAAGTGTGCAGCTATCATCATCCCGGGTCAATGTTCAGCCATCAAATGCAACTTGCATTAAATGGCTATTCCCCAAATGTCAAACATTGAAAGTTTATTTTACCAAATAGGCATATTTCCAAAAATAAAACCAACAAATGGCCATAATTGACCAACATAAAGAAACCAAAATGTACTGCTCACTTATCAGTAACTTAATTATAAGAAAACCTGCCCTTTCCCCAATTTAGCACAACCTTGGCGTTAATATATATAATTAGAGGGGGGTGTAGGCCCCCAAATAAGTAGTGTCCGCTGTTCACTGAATACTCCTGTTGTAGGGGGCTGCTCTAACTCAGGTTGGAAGGTGCATCCTCTAACCCTGGACTGAATGGGCCATAGAGCTTTCACCATGGTTGGAAGGTGGATGCTCTAACTCAGGAATGAGTAGGCTACTGAATTCTCACCTAAGTAGTAAGTTGCATTTGCTAACCTGGGAATGAATGGGTCCTAGGGCTCTCACCTATGTTGTAAGGTGCATCCTCTAACTCAGGAATGAATGGGCCACAGAGCTCTCACCCAGGTTAGAAGGTGCATGATTTGCATTCCACAACAGGAATGAATGAGTTGATAGCATGATGAGTCACTGAAAAAGGCCCCAGTCAAAAAAAAAATAGTATTTTTTTTTTTTTTACTTTTATCAGACTCTTACAATATTGTGAAAATGGTAGGATGGGTACTGAAATTAAACAGCAATTTCCTGGCAATCCTACTTCTTTTTGTACTAAATGATATAAGGTAACACTTAAAACCATCGGTATTAACATGGCCAAGAATCATAAAAAATGCACAGTTCATTGAAAAGTAATGGCAAGTTTGTCATGGGAAAATATGACAAATATCATTATTGGTCAAGGATGCTTTTTGCAGATTTCAATTTGTAGTCAAAAGCAAACAGAAGAAAATCCAGTTAAAGACCAGAAAACCTTGAGTGCTATGGCCAAGTTTACAGCCATAGCTACATACAAAAAAGCTGTCTGCGGATGTGGTCAAAGCAGGGAAAATTTCCCTTTCCAAATATGCAGCAACAATGGACCTGATTATACTGACAAAAACAGTGCTTATGTAAAGCTCCTGCATGGGACAGAGGAGAGCCTTGCCACCTTGTAAACTTAGAATCTAAAAATCTAATGTTTCCTTTGAATCTGAGTGTATTTCAAAGCCCTGAGAAGCATCACTTGTTTAAGTCACATGTATCATTTCAATGACATAAACCAAAGAATATTTACTCTTTGCTGGAAGGATGATCTTGCAAGCCTTTATCATACATGACCCAAGTCATGAGGAACAATAAACTATACAAAATATTCAGACTAGGTAAGCAAATACAATCATAAAGTAAAAAATACTAACTCTATAAATACATACATTACATATTAGGTAGCAACAAGAGTAACCCCTTAAAGAAATGTACACTTATTTTGATAATGAGGGGGATTCAGTAATCCTCCATGTAAGACTAAGGCTTACTCGGAAACGGCCGCCTAAGAGTATGACGTCAGCGAGCCATGCATATTCATGAGGGCGCGCTGACTCAACTCTAAGGCTAACACGGACCGTGTAGGAGTGCAGGGGGCATGTCAGACTGCAGAGCAGTCCAAATATCCACGCCCCTGCAAGTGCCTAAATCTGCAAATGTCAGCAGATATGAGCAAGTCCGCTCAAATGTGTATACCCCCAACACTACACTCCTCCACATTCAAAACCCCTGTACAAATGAAATATAAAATGTAAAACACATTTTTTTTTCTTATTCCTGAAATAGCTGCCCGTGTGTGTGTGCGTGGGTGTGCCCATTGCTTAGCTACAGTAAGCAGTTTAGACATCGAAGAGAGTAATAAACTACTAATATGCAAATTAAGCCAAATAGCAATAGCATAGTGGTACAGCCTTCGCACAAAGAGGAGGCATTCCCAGTTCAAGTCCCACCACTCCCCTTTCCATTTTCAGTAGGAAATATGTGCATATAAATAATTCCTGACATTTACCTTTTAAATTTTATTAAAACACATTGAAATGCCCTATGTAGTTGTGAACGATATTTTAAATATATCTAAGAAGGTGAAACTGTCATGCATACTTATGAATGCATAAGTAACCTATCTTGAGCAATGTGTAGCGCTGCTAAGCAATGTTTACCAGTATTAAGCACATTTAAGAATAATTGCCCATAGCTTACCACTGCTTTAACTAGCGCAATGGCTTTGCGCATAGCTGTGCATCGCGCCAACTCGCGCAAACAAAACATGTTTGCGCGGAGCTGCGCAGTGTGCCAACTAGCGCAACGTCGGGCAATGTAGAGCAACGTTGGGCAAAGTAGAGCAAAGTTGGCTAAACATAGCCACATCTCCTAGCTGGTCAGACCAGTAGTAAAATAAAAAGCAATGACAGGCTTTGAACCCAGGATACTGTGCACCATAATCAAAGTACTGAACCACTAAGCCATGACAGCTGAGCATAAGCATGCACCGTTAACATACATATACTTATAAATGGAAGTTTAACCATTGCTAAGCAGGTTTGCTGTTAGCTGAGAATTTTCAAAATGGCCAATCACAAATAAGTGTGGGAAATGAGGCATATTTAAGCTCCATAGGTGGGAATACTCGCCATAACTGATTGTAGCTCCCATTTGCAATCAGAATGGCAGGAGCTGGAGAGGGTACTCGCTTTCGAGTGCAACGGTGGGGGCATCGAGGAGTCAAAATACATGGTTTGGCTCCTAGTCCACCGTCATGAGTCAAGACTCCTGCAGGGCCAGTTTCAAGAGATGGAGTACAAAGCAGAGTCTTGGAACCGGTTAGCTCATGACCTCACCAGTGCCACAGGCGTCCCACAGACTGGTGAGCAGGTCCATCACCACCATGCAGACCTGAAGAGGTGGAAGCAGGACCTACTGAACTGATGGCTACAGGAGGCCAGTGACATGCAAGATGCCCCACTACTGAGTAGGTAGCCATGGAATGAAGTATGTAAGAAATGCAATTGTAGTCTATATAATGGATAGGTATGTCTCAATATCCCTTCATTTACTTCACAGCTGCAGGTGCCCATGCTGCGAATCAGCAAGCCTATGCTGATAAGCTGCACCACCAAGCAGGTTAGTAATTATTCTGCATGTATTGTTATATAAAATAAGTGAGAGAGCCTGAAAAAAAAGTGTTGTAGCACAATAATAAAGCCATAAAATGCCCTGAATAATTCCTTTGCATGTACTGTTATATAAAATAAGTGAGAGAGCCAGAAAAAGAGTGTTGTAACCCATTAATAAAGATAAAATAAGTCCTGAATAATATCTCTGCATGTACTGTTATATAAAATAAGTGAGCGAGCCTAAAAAAGAGTGTTGTAACCTATTAATAAAGGTATAATATGTCTTGAATAAGTCTTCTGCAAGCAATGTAATATCAAATAAATGAGAGAGCCTCTAGAAAGGTGTGTAATGTAATTAATAAAGGTATAATACCTGGAGTGTGTCCGTGTCACTTTTGAAATGTTGTTGTACTCTTGCATTATATAAATAGTACTGTTGTAGTAAGCGCTGTCAACTCACAGTTGGGCAGTCCCATATAAAGTGGATGAAGGGAGTGCCAGTAGCTGTGAAGCATATATACAGTCCTCATCAGTTGGTTAATGGCTGGCATGCACAGGTAAATCTGGCACACGAGTAGCTTGTTAATGTGTTCTCCAGAAATGTGAGTGTGCTGCTAGAAATGTAAGGGGCTGTAGAAATATAACTGAAAATGTCACGTGAACACATCCAGATATGTAGATATATAAATAAAATAAATAAATACGTAGCAGTAACATCTGCATCCTGGACAGTTAGTATGTCAGATATAGGTCAGGTATATAATGAACTAGCCAAACCCATTACACAACCTAATGCACGTTGCCTAGTGTAATAATACATGTAGGGGATATACACCTGCAGTCAATAGGAATGTAGTGTAAACTATAAGTACATATAAGATATTAATGGAGGTATCTTTTTACACCCTACTGTATGTGCATAAATGATGCAATTCCACACCTCAATGGGTATGTGTAATCTCAAAACATTTGTTGGGACATATGTCCTATTGTTCTATAAATATTTGTATTTACTTGATGCATGTGCCCTGTTCAAACACCACAATCTTGGTGGCCTGTTGCCACCAATCATTCCTGCATGCTGTTGGAAAGTCCAATGTCGTTCAATATATGCATGTGTTATGCTTGCTGTTGAACTGTTGGAACCCTGGTGTGTTGGGTCAATGGGAATATTACTGCATGCTGTTACAACTAATTTGGAATGCTGCTGTCTATGTTGTCATTAAATACACCTAAACAAAGAACGTATGGGAAGGCCTGTCCCAGCGGACCCACCTGTCCCTCCTCAGCTGGCGAATGCACCTGGCACCAGCAAGTCCGGTGCCCAGACTGGGGCCCCTTCCTCCGTTGGTCCTGTGCTACCTTCAGGTGGAAGCACTGCAGGGGATGGGGCTTGTCTCCCCCATGCAAGCGTGGGTGGAGAAGGGCCACCTGTCATCCTCCGAAGGGTCTGGGCTATGGTGTGTAGGGAGATCCAGTGTTCAGTCACTGATCCCCTATGCCAGATCGAGGCAAGAGTGGCGTGACTCACGGGTGAGCCTGCCCCTTCTATGCAGCCCCCAGCACAGCTAACCTCCGGGCTGTGAAGGTGCCGTGGTGACTGCCCATGGGTGGGGATCTCAGTTCCACTGTTACCATCTGTCGGCTCATGGGCTTGCGATTTCCAAACATCCTTCCCAGTCAATTGTGTTCACCCACCCCATGTGTCATATTCCGGCCATGTATGCGTCTTGTTTGTTTTGTCTGTTTACCTCCCCAACCTACCTCCCACAACATACCTACTTCCCCTACCACACACATTCCACTCTCACCTGAAAGAAAAAAAAAGGGAAATCTGCTCCTGCAAAAAAATCATGCCCCATACATAGCTGCCCATTCCGCACACATGTCCACTGGACATGTAAACTGATAATTATAATTGGCAGTACAACATACTTTGTTGTCCTCACCCCCCTCTCAGGGGTGGAAGGTTTCAAATTTCACTCCAAATTTCTAACATATGCACAGCTGTTGCTGGTAAAGAAATGGGCAGCTATAGACCTTCCCTACACCCATCCTGCACATCCCGAGCTGTTTTCCCTACTGTCATTCCCTCGTGCCCCCTTTTTCACCACTTTCCTATCTCCCCACTTTCTTTTCTTTCAAAGAAATTATCGCGGGGGTTAGCAGGAGTAAGCACTTTTAAGCAGTAGTAGGCGGGGGTGCGCTTGTGTGCGCTTAGATAAGCATCGCGCAAACTCGTGCAAACCCGCTTACAACTGCTTAAAAGTGCCTTAGTCACTCTGCATGGCAAGGCCCTTGTTCTGCTGAGCAGCAAAATAAAACACCTCTGTCAGTCTCGAATAAAACACCTCTGTCAGTCTTGAACCCCGGACCTTGGACACACTACACTGCATGAAGTACCACTAAGCTACAGTAGACATACAACAAGTTGGTGCTGTAATAAATATATCATGCATTACAATGAGTGAATGTAAAGGGAAAAGAAGAATGCCAAAACACAAATCTTGTTCTGTGGATCTTTACCAGCAGTTGTTGTGGAATTGCATGACATGACTGTGAAAAGAGAACCAGCCATTCTAGCAGGAAATAATGTTACAGTAGCACTTTACAAACCCCACACAGTATCAGAGCAGGATAAACACTGGCATATTTGAATAGGGCAGAGGCTATACTTCCTTAGCTGTGTCCCTCTGAATCCTTCTGAAAAATACAGACATTAGGCAGAAAAGTGGGGAATTAAACTTAATGAATAATGTCAATAAGTAAGAGTAGACACTGCTTGCACATCAGAAAAGGTGTATTAATACATATGCTCTGATTATCTCACAGTCTCAGCTTAATATCTGTAATATATTACAGGTGTACCTTACTTATATGTACCTTTCTCTGAGGCAGTTCAAATACATACCCGAGTGTATCAGAGGCCTGGCAGAGGCAGAAACACACAGGCATATCAGCTTTTCTGCTGTTACACACTCTGCAAATAGCTTTGGAAGGAGTTCCACAAGCATACCCTTATGTAGGAGTACAACACAGAAATATCAAAGGATGTAGCCATGTACTGGTAGCAACCAACTGTGACAATGCCATTGTTCCAGTGCTGAAAAGACCGGTGTGGTGCACAGACAAAGAATAATAGGCTAACCTCTGGCTACCATCTGGATATGTCCACAGGTGGGAGCTACGCAGACAGACGACTTTCCTTGATAGACTAACAGGTACATAGCAACCCTGTATGTTCAGCAATATAAACATCACACAATAATAAATAATGCTCTCTGTACTTCTGCACCCCCACCCAAAAATACAATATACCTGTGTATTCAGGCTCTACCAAGGATGTAGGTAGGCATACTCAGTATTGAAATATGTCCAATTGTCTTGAGCAGCCTGTGCTAATGCCAACACAAAAAACACAAACTGTTCAGAAGTGAGTAAATTAATATTTACTGTATAGTAGTTCACAAACAGTTCATGTGCCAGAAGAATACATTGCAATAACTACTTTTGTATGGCAGTTAATTGCTTAATTAGAAAAGAAAGTACATACTCCCATGTATCTTGTGTTAGCATTTGGAGGGGTGAGTAAAATTCTACACTGACAAGTGTCTACTGGAAGCAGCAACATTCAGGTTTAGTACAACATGCAAATCACTGGCTACAACCCTAGCTTCAGATATAAGAAGTATGCCAATCTTCTGACTGACACAACGGTGTCCACAGCAAACAAGCATGGGCCCCACTTTGGAAAGCTGAAAGAGCTATGCCTACCTAACTTAGCATTTTATAGCAGTGAGCTGCTATGACAGTGAGTACTGCAATTACCACAAAGCAGGCTGCATGCAATTACTAAATAGTGGGCACCAATTGGTGCAGAGGCCATCACATGCACATGTGCAGATACCTAGAAAAGCAGGCTGTACTTGCTGTCCACACATGCAATAATATCATTGCAGCAACAGATAGAGATACAGAGACGCAGACAAAGACAAAGAAACAGAAACAGACAGACACAGAAAAAGAAAGAGCAACATCAACAGACAGAGAACCCCCAAAAAAAAACAAAAAAAAAATTACTTTACAAACAGACGGAACAGAGAAATACAAAGGAAAGGTATGTAACACATATGTATTTTCTGGCATGTAGTAGATGTTTTTGAAGAGTACTCTACATACTGTGAATCATCCATATGTGTCAGCCTTACGTATCTATATGTATCTGTACATGTGCATAGGACAAGGGACATACTGCAACTGTTTGTGAAGGGGGACATATATATGTTGTTGAAGGTTGTTATGTGCATATTTCTATGTAGGTTGTAGTGTGTGACAAAAAAAAAACAGCATGCAGTGCTGGTATATGACACGTGGTGGTTAAACGCTGTGCGTATGATTTATCAGTTTTGCAGCATTGCAGCCAGTGAGGCCTGCTAAAGCTACATGGGCTGAGGACACCTTAAATGCATTCTGCACAGCACTGTGCAATATTATTACATAACTGTATATCTCACAACTGTCGCGTAATTGATATTCCCACCATGAAAAGTGGACTGTATATGTGCCTATATGTACATCTATATGTACAGCAATGGATGTTTATATGTATGTGCGTATGTGTGTGTGTGTGTGTGTGTATATATATACATATATATATATATATATATATATATATATATACACAGCTCACTGTAGGCCTCTGGCAAACCAACACACCCTGCGCATATGATGAAACCTTATCGCCTCCTGTCATCTGTAACATTGATGCAGGAACAGGCTACCATGGTGCTGATGCACAGGGTGTCTATATAGCAGTATAGCAATGTTAGCATGCTGTCAGCAGTAGAGTGTAATGATATGCTCGAAGGTGTATCTGAGCAGGCAGGATGCATTAAAGCTATTATTGTCATTGTAGTGTTGTTTACACCAGTGTTGGATCCAATTGTGTATTGTCCGGCCACGTGCCACTTGGCTGATATGTGCAGTATTGGCAGCATGTGTTAGAGAGTGGACAGTATGTGTGGGATGTGTGTAGCACAGATTTGCAGGTGTACAGTTGTGAACATGTTGGAGGTGCACTGTCTGCATGTACGTGCATAGTGGACACATGGCCAGGGTGACATGCTCTGTATTACACAGTAACACTCCATAGTTTCTATTGGTGGCCAGTATGCATTGTACTACACACATTCCGGAACCTGACTACACATGAGTGCATGACATGGTTTGACACTGTGCTGTGGGTGATACTGTTACTATCCGTCATTGTTTTGCATTTTGGTAGTATACATCACTTCAACAGCCTGACCATAACCAATCGTTAGATGATGTCTTGACAACCGAAACACAGCAACATATGGATCCTTCAGGTACTATACAATGGCAGTAACCACTGGTATTCACCTGCACCCATTACTGACACCACTCCTGTTTGGCATATAGCTCTCTTAAGTACAAGCAATCACAGTAAGGATATGTCCGTCCACGTCTGTTAATGCATACTGTGGCCTATAATGCATTCTCCAGATGACACACACATCCTCCATAAGGTATCATACAGACAGATGCCTGTTGTCAAACACATGCTGTAAAGCTATAAGCCAAACTAAGCAGTCATCCACCTTTACGGAACATGTTATCCCCACAGTACCACATAGGTAGTAGCCACCAACATGATGAACAGGTACCGATGTGTACATGCAACCAAGTGTTATGTCATCTCTCCTTTGTTAATCACATTTCCAAAGGTATTTTGGAATCCCTTGGTGGATCACATGAGCAATAAGGGGTCTGCATGCATATCCACATAGGTTATTCTACACCTGTTATGAATAGTCATCATTGACAGACTTTGCTGTGTTTGAACAAGTCTGACATATACCTCGGCCATAGACCCTCGCTCACACATTCCAATAGGAACTGTAATGACTTTGTGTGACACAGATGACCTAGGCCAGGGATCACTGCAGTGGCTGGGCTTGTCACAAGCATACAGATGTGACCTAAGGTCTGGGAAGCAGTAGCACAGTCTGGCAAGGATGACAGCTGTGTTCTTGGGGAAGGCAGGGTTCCCACACATGCAATCATTGAGGTAACATGTACGTATATGTATTTGCCACACGGCTAGCTCACATGTGCAATGCATACTGATATATCATACAGTGGTAAAAGCAAAACCCACAACACATTGACCAACAGTGTCACATACATACAGCACACACACTCACCAAGTGGAGGATTCAAACCCCTACCCAACTACTTCATGATACTAGAGGAGTACACATAGACATGATGTGCTATGCACATTACTGGGATTTCTCTTTTCCACAGGTATATTTGTAGGATGGTGACATCATCAGACTTGACAAAGGTTAGTTTACCGCTTTTGAGGTCTCTTACTACTCTCCTAAAAGGTTGCTCCTTCCCAAGAAAACCACACACACACACACACACACACACACACACACACACACACACACACACACACACACAGTTGTCCAGTGCAGGATTCAAACCCCTACCTAACTACTTCATTATACTACAGGAGTACGCATTAACATGACGTGCTATGCACATTACTGGAAGTTCTCTTTTCCACAGGTATATTTGTAGGATAGTGACATCATCAGACTTGACAAAGGTTAGTTTACCGCTTTTGAGGTCTCTTACTACTCTCCTAAAAGGTTGCTCCTTCCCAAGGAGACCACACACAAACACACAGTTGTCCAGTGTAGGATTCAAACCCCTACCTAACTACTTCATGATACTACAGGAGTACGCATTAACACAACACGCTATGCACATTACTGGGAGTTCTCTTTTCCACAGGTATATTTGTAGGATGGTGACATCATCAGACTTGACAAAGGTTAGTTTACCGCTTTTGAGGTCTCTTACTCCTCTCCTAAAAGGTTGCTCCTTCCCAAGGAGACCACACACACACACAGACACACACACACACACACACACACACACACACACACACACACACACACACACACACACACACACAGTTGTCCAGTGCAGGATTCAAACCCCTACCTAACTACTTCATGATACTACAGGAGTACGCATTAACACGATGCACTATATACATTACTGGGAGTTATCCTTTCCACAGGTATATTTGTAGGATGGTGACATCATCAGACTATATGAAGTGGGTTACATTAGGTGACATTAGATGAGCTACATTGAAGGAATGTCTAAACACTTTGGCCATGTGATCATCAAAGGTGAGTTTACTATATACCTGTGTCCCCAGGGCCATAATGACTTTCTCCGTACATGCTGAATTACCACCTATGTGGTAATTTGTGTGCACTTTGTTTTTCCCAAAGGGGATGACTATGCATTCTTTGCCATTCAGCTTGAGGGCATTGTTTTGGCACCAGGTATCTGTCTCTGCAAGATACTTCTGGAGGATGTCTGTGTCAGCTGTACAGTCGATTATAGACCACAGTTACCATTCATCTGCAAACCTGTTCAGCCATACACCTGCCATGCTTGCCTGTACCTCTGAGCAGTATCTACTGAACAGGTGGGATCCCAGGACCAAGACCTATGTGATGCCATTTGTGACTGGCTTAGAGTTGGACATGGCACATGCAACTATGAACATATGTGTTTGATCTGTGAGCCACTTGGCCACCCATCCTGTGACATAGTTGTTAATGTTTAAGCTGGTACACTGGTCCATGATGACAGAGTGGGGAATGGTGTAGTAAGCCCTTAGTGAGGTCCAGGTGGGCTGTGTGGACTACTTTCACCTCCATCTATGTTCATGGTATCTGTTCTAAATAAGTCAACTAGGTTTGGGAGCCAGGCTCTGCCTTTAACAAGGCGAAGTTGTGTAAAGTCCAGTATCTGGAGATCTCCAATGTCTCAGTGTGTGGGTTCCATGACAATTTGCTCAATAGCTCTGTAGACCCGGCTGAGTAGACATATTGGACAATGGTTTCCAGGTTCTGTTTTGGCACACCCTTTGTGGAGCTGGATGTCTGTTAGTGTATGCCATTCTTTGGGTATATAGCCTGTGGTACACTTGAGTCTGGACAGTGAATGTAGGTGACGGTGTAGTTCCTAATGGGCCTAGTGTTAGACGCAGCCTGGGACGACATACAGTTACATTGATGCTATGTTCTTAGCTTTGGTAAGGGCTGTCTTTACCTGCATGTCCATGACGTCTGGATCTCTGCATCCTTCTGTGATGGACACATGCCCTTTTGGGGGTGATGGGGGGGGAGTTTACACTGAACTTGTCCCCCTGGATGTAGGCAATGAAAGTTGGTTTGGTGTATTTCATTGCTTTTTTCAGTAGCTGACAGCATATTTGGAAGTTGACACCTACATGTCTGGTATAGCTATCGAAGGCTTTGTGGTTGTTTTTCTTACACTCCTTGGCTATTTGTCTTTAGAAACCATCCTTGGATTATTTTATGAGCGATTATTGTTTCTTCCCGATAATGATCAGTGATACCTTTCCTTTACTGAAGTTGGATCTATCATGTGTTCGTTCCCTCCTTCTCTTGTCTAGCTTATTTATGGACAACAAACACCTGCTTGTTGTCCTATTTTTGGAGGAGTGCATCTTGGTTTTATTTGTGATGTCTCATTCCATGCATCCCTGTAGATGCTTATAGGATGCACTTGTAAATGATTATGCAGATTGCATACCATTATCCTATAGCAAGAGGTCTTCAATACGTTCCACTTTGGTCTTGGGTAGTGTGCAGTTTGCTTTTGAAAATGTCTGCACAGTGGTTTCATTGACTGGGTGTGGGGGTGGGATGTGGATGTCCAGTGTGATTACTTAATGATCTGATATTACCAGCGAGGAGTTTATCTCTATTGTGGAACACTGGTACACCATGTTGGTGATGATCATGTCCAGTATGTCACCTCTAGTGGGCATGCTGACCAGCTGTTCCAGGATTTAGAGTTTCTTAAATCTAGGACACATTAGGAAGGGATGTTGTATACGAGTAATTCACCCACTCAATGTTTGGGTAGTTGTAATCTCCTCATATAATGGTGTTTGATGGGACCTTTATGTTTGCCATTGTTCTCCGGAATACTGAGTGAGGTTCCTGAGACAAAGTACGTGATCTGTAGCAGACTACAATCTGATGGGCAGCTTTGCCCAATCTTAGTTGCACTTGCATGGTCTCCAAGACCTCATGCTGTGCCAGTAACCTGAAGGTGTGGATATCCATAAGGTAAATGGCTACACACCTTCCTTTTGTATTTCACTCGTGGTTTTGGGTCCAAAGGTCAAAGTGATTGTGAGTGTTTTACATGGATCATATCCAACAGCTCTATATTTGACATAGCTTTGTATGTTGGCAGTGAACACCTCTGAGTAGGCGATATGCAAGGGAGTACAGATGGAGCATTTTGCGATGGTCTGTGTATGGCATGTATTTCAGGCCACTGATGCTCTTTGTGAGGTATTGCTGTTGGCTTTCCAGTTGTTGTGGTTGTCTTGTGAGGTACATAGCAAAAGCGGCACTGTACTCTTTTATAGTTCTAGTGAATGGTGTGTAGAGGGGAACAATGTCCTCTTCTATTCTGCATGAGACACATTTTGTGATGAGTTGTGCCACATAAGAGGGTTTCCTGACTACTGTGGGAATGTGCTTATCACAGTAGTATTCCCTGGCCACCTGTGACCCAGGGTCTCATGTCACACTTACAGTGTGAAGTATACTACAACCTATGTTGTAGTTCTTGGCTACAGAGTTTTTAACAAAGGTGATGATAATGCAACTTTTGGCTTTGAGCTCCAGCCCATGGCTTGGACAACAGCCATCTGTCTCAGTGAGGCCCTTTTGTAGGATGTCCACATCTTTAGGGTTTACAATGATGGCTCCTAGCTTGCAGTCCTCTGGAATCTTCAGTAGCCACAAGCCTTCCATGTTAAAGTTTACTTCAGGGAAGTTGATACTACACAGCCTGGGAAGTTATCTAGTCCCATGGCTGCTATGATACTGGCTTTGGAGAGTGTTTTTTTACCTGTGCAGCCGTGATGACAGCAACTTTGCAGTCTTCCATTATAGAGATGTGCTCTTTCATGGGTGAGAGGGGGGTAAAGTTAACACTGATCCTATCTGCCAGGATGTTGGCAATATCAGTTGGCTCTGTACATTTAGTGCCATTGAGCTGTAACTCAGAACAGATCTGAGTGTAACCATGACATGGACCTGTCTGTTGGGCAGAGATCTCCTGACTAGACAGTATGCAACAGAGTACAGATTGGGTTACATTCAGTCTTGTTGCATGGGGCAACTATTTGAGGCCAGTAATCATCTTAAGGTACTTCATTGGTCTTTCTAGCTGCTGAGCATGCCTAGTTAGATTCATCGCAAGTGTATTGTGGTACTCTCCAACAGGTCTGATGACTGCCGAGTAGTGGCACCCTCCTTTGACCTACATGCACAGACCTTGGCAGTTTGTGTGAACACATAGAAGGATTTTCAGACCACTTTGTGAATGTGTTTCTGGAAGTAGAGATGACTATACACATTTGTCCATAGATCCCTTATTATTT
>NC_056748.1:544777155-544845300 GCF_019279795.1 Protopterus annectens | reverse complement strand
CACACACACACACACACACACACACACACACACAGTTTTACTTGCATATACTAACTCCACAGTCACACAACTGTGAAAAAACAGAAAACACCTCACACAGTGAATCATTGCTGGAGCACAAGCACAGACTTCTAAAGACAGTAATGAAATGCAATATTGGGCATTAGCAAACTATATATACTAATTTGTATTGTAATTTATATGATCTAAAACCATATCAGCAGTGATTTTATATATTCTTACATATTTCTCTATAAAATGGGATTCAGTAATTCTTTTTTTTTTTTTTCCAAATAATTCTTTTATTTTTCAAAGTATGGTACAATGCAAACTGGATGAGGAAATACATTACAGTTATACGCATTAGAATGCAACGTTGGATTATTACAGAAAACAGTGAGTAGCCACATAGTATAGCAATGATACATATGAGAATGATAGGTACAGCACAATGAGAGCATTGTAATCCATTTACCCAAAACCAAAAAACAAATATATACAATATTTACAACCAAGAGTGCTACGTTCCTCCATAGTGGTAATGCAGAGGTATAGTAAAAAATTGGGTTGACTGTGGTTCTCCGGTAAATTAACAGGAATAAGGATAGCTTTTATGCACAAGATGTGAATGGGGAGTCATTCAGTATGAATCACATCTATAAGTTTCTTCCATAATTTGCCAAAATAAGCTCTTTTTGGGGCCCTTTATAATGAATTTATGAGCTGAGATGTGTTTGAAAGCCATCTCTTTGAAACCCTTCCAACTAAGTTTGGTGCGATCTAACCAGTTTTTAGTGATATATAGCTTAATAAGTGAACAGAGAATAATTAAAATGTGAAGTTGTACTTTAGGTATTACGGAGGTATGAATATGGAGAATAGCTGTTTCCCATGACAAGGTTGAGGTGTAGTAACCCATTTTTGTAAACGAACTTTTAGAGAACACCAGAGTTTGTAAGAGTGGTTGCAATACCACATGATGTGTAGTAGATCCGCTCTCGGATGGGAGCAGCATGTACAGGGGATGAGTTGGGGTTAAATTTATTGAGTATTACAGGAGTGAAGTAGGAATTGTTGTTTAGCATCAGTTGGGTGTATAAGAGTTTTTAAAAGGAGAGTTCTAAAGTAGATTTTATAGCTGAGAGTTTTGGTCCTCTGAGATAGGAGACCCAACTGTGTTCCAATAGTTGGAAAAGAGACAGTTTGAGTTGTATAGCACCTATTCAATAGTTTGTAAGAGGATGAGATTGTTTTTAGTGCTTGATATTACAGATATGATTTCAATTAATTTGTTGGTTTCCTGAGGGTTAGGGGGAGGATTAAAATGTTGTGCATGTAAAACTTCTCTTAGTTGTCGAAGAATCACTGTGTATTTGTTATTGGTTCCAAGAATTAATCGTAGCTCAGGGATAGATTTTGAACTATGTTTGAGGATGTCCCAAACATTGAGGTCTTTAATGCGAGGAAATTTAGTAAGGTCCAACGTCATATTGTTGATTTTGATGTTTGGATTTTGATGGAGTGGTTGGAGCAGGGTAGGTATTTTCCATGTTGATGTCTTTAATGAGTTTTTGGAAAAGCCTAATTTTATGTTTCAGAGAATGTGCTAAATTACAATTGTTTATAGAGAGAGTGGAAAGGAATGGAATAGCCTGAGGATTAATTTTGTTAGAGATAATATGATGATGCCATATTTTCAACCATGCTGGAGAGTGGGTTTGATTTTTGCTGCTAAAGTTTGAGATAGACCAGACTCTGTTTGAGCAGATGATCTTGTAGTACAGTTGAAAGTTTGGAAGGCCTAACCCCTTTCTCCTTAGGATAAGTTAATTTAGAGTAAGAGATCCTGACTGACTTCGGGAACCAGATGAACCTAGCTAGATCTTTTCAATTTTGGAAAAGAAGTTATTGAATACTTCTAAATCCGCGTTGAATTGATATAAGAGTCTGGGTAAGACATTCATTTTCACTATTGCTACTTTGGACAAGAAAGCTAAATTCATAAGTTTCCATCTTTGTAAATCTTGCTGGATGATGGACCATGTTTTAGTAGATTGTTTTGGAGCATGGTAGCTTGATTATGTTCAAAATGGATACCAAGATATTTAAGATTATATGTTATTTGTAAAGAGGACTCGGGAAATAAAAGATTTGTGGGAGTTAGGATTGATTGGGAAAATATGTGATTTTTATTGTTAATTACGATTCAGATGCGTAGGAAAAGTACTTAATGCCATCAAAGATTTTGGGTAGTTCTGAGTTGGGACATTGTAAGTATAGATCTAAGTCAGCTGCAAAAGCTGATAGTGCAACATGTGTGTTTAGAATTTTAGGGATGTTGTGGTGTGTATTCTGCAATATATAAGAAGAAAGGCTCGATAAAAATGTTAAAGAGAAAGGGTGAGAGGGCAACCCTGTCTAGTTCCATTAGTAATCAATATTGGCTTGGATCTCTGTTTGTTTATATAGAGGTATGTGTGGGACTTTGTATAAAGTGTTCTGATTATATCCTAGAAGAATTTAGGTATATTGAAATGGGACAAGGTATCAAACAAAAGTCCCAGTTGACTCTGTCGAAGCTTTAGAGGCATCTAAGGTTAGGGCGAGATTGATTTTTGTCTTTTTGGTCAGTTGAATAAGGGAATCCAAGGTTAGGTATTATCCCATGTGTGTCTATTACTCATAAAGCCAGCTTGGTCAGGGGATAATAAAGACGGGAGTATCTTTTGTAATCTATTAGCTAAGATAGCAGCAAGAATCTTAATGTCAACATTTATTAACGAAATTGGTCTGTAATTGTGTGGGTCTGCTCTGTCTTGTTTGTTTTTTAATAGTAAGATGGTTTTTGAGTTGTTCCAATGTAAGTCAGTAATACCCTCCTTAATGATACAGTTAAAGACCTTCCATAGGATAGAGGAAATTTTTGGGCAAAAGGCTTTGTAAAAGTTAGTAGTGAAGCCATCAGGGCCCGGAGATTTGCCTCTTTTAAGATTGTTTATAATGTCATGTATTTCTTGGATGGTAATTGGCTGAGAGGACTGAGATTTGAGTTGGTTCAAGAGAGGGAAGTTAATGGAGTTTAGAAAGGACTCCTCTGGGGTTTTAAAAAATCTTGTTTATTGCTACTATAAATATCTGAAAATAATTCAAAAATAAGTGTATTATTTCAGAGTCTGAATTATAGATTTTCCTTGATACTGAAGAGTGGATATTCTGGGAGCACCGTTATTATTTTTAATATTCTTGCCAGAGTTCTTGAGGGAGTTTGGGCCCATTCAGAATATGTTGCAATACATTTTTGTTCCTGTAGGGAAAAGTTCTGTGAGTGCAGTTCTAGTAATTCTTTGCGCGTGGAGTTGATCAATACTTCAGTTTTTGGGTCTGGAGATAATCTCTGACTTTTTTCTAAAGATGATAGTTTAAGGGATAGAGTATTTTCTTTTTTAGTGTTGAGTTTTTTAAGATAGGAAGCTTTGCTAATCAGAAAACCTCTCATTTCGGCTTTGCAGGCCGCCCATTGAATGTCTGGGGGGATTAGGGATTTTGTAAGATTAGTGTCGAGAGCCAACAGCATATTATTAATTTTATTTAAAATATCTTTATTATTTAGTAGGTTATTGTTAAGGGTCCAGTTAGCGAATGTAAAAACAGGCGTGTTGAATCTGATTTTAAGAGAGATTTTTGCATGGTCGGAGAGAGATCTGGGTTCGATATTAAAAGTATTTTTAAATTTAGATAGGAGGTCCGAAATCAGAATGAAGTCTAGTCGTGACCAAGATTTGTGACAGTTGGAATAGAAGGTATATAGATTTTCTTTGGTCGAGATATTACTAAAAGTGATAGTGTCTACAAGATTAAAATCTGAGATAAGTTCCTCTAAGGCTATAGAAGCTTGGAAGTTATAAGAGGAGGATTTGCTGGTGCGATCTAGGCTAGGATCAATTACCACATTCCAGTCCCCTCCTACTATAAATAAGTAATTTGGAAATGAGTTTAGTATGTTATAGATTTCTAGGATAAAGGTTTGTTGTTGAGAACAAGGACCATAAATGTTCATGAACATAACTGGTTTGGAGGAATCTGGGAGTGTAGAGGTGAAATAGCACCATCTGCCATTAGTATCAGATTTATATTCATTGATAGGTTCCTGGAATTGTTTCTTAATTATAATGGCCACCCCCTTCGAGTTTGAGCTGTCACCAGCACTTATTATTGACCTGATCCATTTTCTATTTTTTGTGTGTACCCATTCTTTTTCAGATAAGTGTGTTTCCTGGAGAAAGCTAATATTAGCCTGGGATTTAAACAGCAGGTGAAGAAACAGTTTTCTTTTAGCGGTATTTTGTAAGCCTTTAATGTTCCAAGAGTCAACGGCCCAACTCATGCGAATTAAAAACTACCGAAGTGTAGGGAGACATTATATATTTGGAGATTTAAAGTAATATTTGGGTAACATAATGTGTGTTTACTAGAACCTGCTTTGTGTTTGTAATAGGCTGATAGGAATATGGAGAACCGTATCATAGCTGTATCAGTAAGCAGTTTGGATGAAGAGGAGGAAGTAGCACAATACTCCTTCTGACATGCCCCGGTGCCTACCCACCTGAACCCCATAGGCGAAGAAGTATAACAAATAACAAAAGAAAACCCTAACATTTCTATACATATATACATAAACATTCTCAACCAAAGGGTAATCAAACTAGGTCCCTAATACAATGCACATACAGCTACCGTATGTAAATGCTACACCTACTAGTTTGTCATGAAAGTATGACCTTATGTACATAGAACATGCTTGTAGGTCAAGCTCTTAAGCTTAATATATATGAGAGATGTAGATCTATACATCCTATACATAACAGACTTATTACCAGTATAAGCATTTCTTATTGAGTATCACACACAACAGGAAGGCTGTAGAAAAGGTATAAACCTAAGGCATTGTTAAGTTCGCCATAAACAAGAGCCTGAGACTAGTAAGATTGTCATTATGGCATACGTTGTAGATAGTTGAAAAACTAAACCAAATATGTAGTTGTGGTGTTGTTTGATGTTGTTTGGGCGGGAAGGTATTACCAATGATCAGACTCTGATGATGGCAGAGCTAGTTAAAACTGAGAGTCTTGTTTCGTTGTTGAGAACCTCCCTTTCATTGTGGTTACCCTGTACCAGATTTAAGCATTACTGTTTTAGGTATAAGTAGTCTTTAAAACCCCTGTACATCTTTTATCTGCCCGTTGATTTAAGTTGAATCATTGCATTTATAAACCAACATTATGTCAAGTTCCATGACCACCCTGCCCCCATTAGTAAATGACCCACATAGCCTTATTTCTTTCTTAACTTCCCCACACTATAAGGGGACTTCTCTAATTGTAACCTGTAGTCAGTTCAGTAAGGCAGAAATAGATTATAAGTGTATTTAAGAGTTGGTTATTACCAATGTACTAGATTTGCTACGGTATGGGTTTGTTTAATTAATCACAGTCGGAATAATGCATTTCTTCCCTATTTCCTTATAAGCATCGACAATACAAACAAAGATTCATAAGAAATTCCTTTCTATCTATAATGGGAACCCCGGCTCAACAGTGTAACTAGGAAATAATACAAAAAGAAAAAAAAAGGTACATATAGTTGGAAACTATTTGAGTCTTGTTATCTCTTTTTAAGAAGGTATATAAATGTGTGCAATTATATATACACACACACAAATATATATATAAATATATACATACACACATATGTGTGTTAGATACATGCATGTATGAGCAAACGATATCTGACTGAGGCAGAAAGGTTTTTTAATAGTAACAGTTAAGGCATGAGCTGATGTTGAGCGCTACCTGGCTTACTATGGTACACATACTGGAAGTATTGATTTCTGTGCAATACAACTGGATCAAGGAAGTCAGCATGTAGTGAAAAGCTCTACCTGGCATCTTATATGCTCCTATGTAATTTGTGTGTGTATTAGTGATGATCTGCTCGAGATTAAGCAATCCTGTTATAAAGTTGAACTAGTTTCTGAAGAACATGTAATAAAAGGTTGGTTAATATATACCACGAACAAATAAAGGATGGAAGGTGGCATACCAATAAAATACAAGTTGAAAAATGGGTGGGGAGGGGTAAGAAAAAAAAATCTAACCTTATAAAGACATCTTAGTTTATAACTTGTTCAAGTTATTACAAATTAATGCAGTTATCATATTGAAGCTGAATGCCAGTTCATGTCAAATGCTTTGTAAATGTATGATAACTGGCATCTGACAGCCTTGCTACAGTTCAGATCCTGGTAGGATATTTAGTGACATAAAGCAGTGTTATGTCTATGTTAGGGCCAGGACTGAAGCAATTCAGTATGCAACATATGAGAATGTCATCAATGAGATGCTGAATCGTTAAACGAGGTATATAGAGAGAGCAGGGTGATAACTGCAGAGAATAGCTGAAGTGCCTACTTTCTGCAAAGTGAACACAAAGGCCAGTTATACGGACCTAGATGCAGCCTTCAAAGGCTCTAGTTATTACTTCTTCATGGAGGCTAATCCAACTTTTAAAATAAATGGGACATTTATTTTATTTATTAGTATTTGTTTACTAGGAAAGTTCAACTGAGCAAAGATCCTTTTTAGCAGAGGCTGGGGAAGAATAGCTCCAAAACTGCAAAATATTAGCAACAGCAACATGAAATTACTTAGAGTGTCAAAGGTGACAAAGAATAGTATTTTCTAGTTACGATAACATCAGACGTACATATAGTAGTTTTTCTTTCATTACAGTATGAAATAACAAAACCAGGTAAATAAAAGAGAACAGATTGCAATACAATAAATATGTGTGTAAAAATGTGAAACCTTGTAGGAGTTAACAATATGAAATGCAAGAACATGACATGAAAATTGACGAGGTATAACAGTGGTGTTTCAGCAAACGTGACAACTCTCTGATACTGCATTGAGATCATATAGTCATAGCATAATAGGATCTACAAGGTTAATTAGTGTATTGCTTATGAGCACCTTGTCAAGTACTGACCTTCCGGTTTTACCTCCTTTCATGAGGAGGGAGAGTCCATTTAGTCCACATGTAAATTTGAAGGATCCCATCCAGTTATGCAGGATACATTTCAATGAAGATATTGAACTGAATAGGATTAACTTGCAGTGGAAGTCTATTTTAAATGAATTTTATTTATTTGCTCATAAAGGTTCAGATTGCTGGTAGTAGTGTTGGCCGAACAGTACAACTTACTGTGAAAGAGTAGGTCAAGTGTCACAGGATCTTTAATGGAGTGGTAGATGAGGCAATGCTTACACTTCAGGTGTCTATAATACAGAAAGTACACATACAATGCTTCTAGCCTCAACTGGTAACTATATTGCTTAAGCCTGTAGATTATTTTAGTTAAAAACCTCTGCAGCTTTTGACATTTTTAGATATGTCTAGTGAGTTGCCAATCAATGGGAACAATATATTGTACGCAAGATCTGGACAAAACTGAATACAAAGGAATTACAACAACCTTGGATCTAGATTAAATATCTTTGGCAATTAGTATTTACTGACTAAAGTTGCTATATGTTGATCAAACAACAGGGAACTATATCCCTAAGTAACCAGGACTCTGACTACCTTTTAACTGGTTTATAAAGATTTGTCAATACTGTAAGTAGTAGGTAACTGTTACTTTCTAAAGGAAACACAATTATATTTATTTGTATTAGTGAGGATGTTTCTGCCATTACTTGGTGTGTTTTGTTTTAGCACCATAGCGTCGAGGGTCCCAAACAGACCTTCCTGGTCTGCACTTCACGAAACCAGAGTGACCCAACAGTAGAAGAGAAAAAAAAAGAAAGAGAAGAAAGAATAAAAAAAAAAACGATTGCAAGCCTGTAACATGTACAGGGGATCTGCTTGCAGTAAACAGGACTTGTCTGCGATGATCAGCGCTATAAGCGCGGTTGAGGAAGAACAGAATTAACAGACGAGCATTTCAGGTGCCACAGTAGAAGGAGTCCCTCCAGAAACCTCGCGGCGACGATGTGTTCCTTGCTGGACACGTGGATCTGCCTGCAAACATATGGAAGGATGTTTTGCTAGATTAAACAGTCACAAAGCTGATAGAAATACCATGTTGGCGCTGAATTTGAGAGCGGTGATGTCCCTGAAGCCTCCGGTGAGTGAATTAGATAACTGAAGTGTAAAGCTGCTGAAACGCTTGTGCTGGAAGCTAGTGACTTTATCCAAGGTCTGGGATCTTGTTAAATATTTTGAGGAAGATCTCTTTTGCTTCTTTTTGGGAGGTTACTGTATAATTGGTTTCATTTTGGGAGAAAGACAAAGTATTTGGGTATCGCATTTGGAATCTGATGTTTCTTTTAATTAAGTCTGAGCAAAACGGGGCTAGTTTCTGTCTGTTTTCCTTGATGGACCTGGGTAGATCTTGTGTAAAAGTTAATTTGTGATTATTCCACGTGAAGTTTTTATTTTTTTTTGCTGCATATAATATCTGTTGAGCTGACTGGAAGTTCAGTAGTCTTGTATATATTTGACGAGGAGCTAAGGCATCTTGTCTTTTATAAAGCGCACGGTGGGCTCTCTCAATTGTAACATTTTCTCCCCCTTCTGAGTGAAGTAGTGATTCAAATATTTGTTTTGTTATAGCAAGTAAGCCTTGACTGTCGTAGCTCTCTGGAAGACCTCTTATTAATATGTTATTACGCCTACTTCTAGCTTCTAGATCTGTAATTTTTGCTTGTAAGTCTAATAAAGAGGCTGTTTTGGTACGCAGATCATCTGATAAGGATTGTAGTTGGAGTTCATTGGATTGTACTTTTGCTCGAGTGTGTCTACTCTGTCCACAATTTGATTGATGGATTTACCAATAGTTGAAAGTTGTTCCGAGAAGTTTTGTATGGCAGATTGTATGGGCTGGAGGGCCTGCTTCAACTCATCCATGTGGAAGCTGGAGTCTTCTTTACTAATTGCATCATTTTTAGTAGGCTCCGCATTTTGTTTATTTGTTCTCTGCCTTTTGAAAGGACTTCTTTTCAGGTGAAAAATTGCTGAGGCTTTGGCTTTAATTGTTTGAGTTTCCATTGTAAAAGAGTCATTTGTTGTTTTTGTCTGTTTAGCCATGTGGAGTTAGAGGTGTTACCAGTAGGAGCAGGCCTCCCTAAGTTGCTTGTAAGGATAACACTGTGGAAAAGCCCGAGATGATGAAAGTCTATTATAAGTTGTTTCCCACTGCGAAGGTGATGCAGTTGCCGAAGAAATGAAGGTAAGGTAGCTCTATTCGAAGTGTGTAGTAACTTAGAAAAAGAAGTTGACGTGAGGAGCTCTGTGCATAGGCTGTTCACTAGTCGACCACCATTTTGGAATCGGGATTCAGTAATTCTTATTTTCAGTGAAACAAGTTTTAGATCAATTGTAGCATTGTTTATTTATATATTTATTTATTTAATTTATTTATTCATCCGACAGGATACATCTAAAAGGACTCCATACCACCTGGAGCAGTATATAACTCTGGAAATACAATAACCCATTGTTATAACTTTTAACTCTTGACAAAAAAAATGCACTTAGTGTCTAAACTCGAGGTTTGGTCTGAATGCTTAGTACTTGTAATACAAGAAACCAAATCTCCATTCATTTTGTCTGATCAAAAGTATTCCCCATTCTCATAAAGCATACGTCCTAAACACAATAATTGAATTCAGTTCAGAATACAGTTTGAATAAATTGCATTTAATTAAACTGTATTTGCTTTAATATTGCTACACACTCAAGTGTATTAGCTTACACTGCACTTGAAGTGTTTTTAGTGCTGTTTTAGATGCTTTTCTGTTAAAAAAAAAATGTTAAGCTTTTTCGGTTAAAAAAAAAATTCTAAGCTTGTTTCCTGCCTTTCCTGTAACTAGTCTAGTCCAGATACAGATTTGCTTCATCCAGGACCATTTGTAAGCTTCTGCGACCCGAGGGCTGAGTTGGTGGGAAGCCTTCATGCTTATCAGTGGGAGTGGTAAGCACTAGGTAGCCTATATACCACAAGAGGAGTGGTTTCTGGCCCAGAAATTGTAGCTTAATGGCCGTTTGGGCACTTTTTTTCATCTCTTTCAACTTTGTGGTTTAAAAGCCTGCATTTGCGCTTGTTTTCCACCTTTCTTATAACTAGTCTAGTCCAGATACAGATTTTCTGTATCCAGGACTGTTTGTAAGCTTCTGAGACCCCCAAGCCTTTCTGTGTCAAAGGGAAGCCTTCTAGCTTGTCAGCGGGAGTGGTAAGCACCATGGTAGCCTATATACCACAAGAGCAGTGGTTTCTGGCCCAGAAATTGTAGTTTATTGGCCGTTTGGGCAGTTTTTCCATCTTTTTCAACTTTCTGGTTTAAAAGCCCCCATTTGCGCTTTTCCAGCCTTTTCTGTAACTAGTCCAATCCAGATACAGATTTGCTGTATCCAGGGCTGTATGTAAGCTTCTGAGCCCCCCAAGCCTTTCTGTGTTGGAGGGAAGCCTTCTAGCTTATCAGTGGGAGTGGTAAGCACTAGGTAGCCTATCTACCACAAGAGGAGTGGTCTCTGGCCCAGAAATTGTAGTTTATGTGCAGTTTGGGCAGTTTTTCTATCTCTTTCAACTTTTTGGTTTAAATGCTCAGATTTTCACTTGTTTTCCGGCTTTCTTGTAACTAGACTAATCCAGATACAGATTTACTGTATCCAGGACTGTTTATAAGCTTCTGAGCAGTGCCAAAGTCTGCTCTTCAATTTTTCCCTTAAATCTGCTAGTTCTCTCCTCTCCTGAAATTTTACTAGCTTATTAGTGTAACACTTTACCAGACTTCTTGTAGCCATTATTGTAGCACACAAAAGTGTTACTAGCCCTAAACGTTCTACAAGGAAACAGCTCCAGTACTTATTAATGCCCACCCCTCCAGGCATGTCTAAAGATAAGTTCCCTGTGCTTTCTCCTATTAACCTGGTGAACTTGGGCATCCTGAGGCAATGTAGCAACTGCCTCATGTACACTGACAACCCTCTCCTCTTACCTCCCAACACTCAGACTTCAGAGAGATGCACTTGTATATCTAAATTGTAAGCCACGCACTCTCCAGCCAAGACCGGAATATCTGGTCAAAAGGAAAAGGTCAACACTTGCACCACACCACATGGAACACATAGCCCTCCAGAGCACACACCAACGTTGCCTTCACATAAAAGCACAAACCCTACAACCACCTTCATGGTGGCTCCCAATAGAAATCTATGCAAACAGCAGAGACCTCCAAGGTAGAAACACATTCGACCACCACAACACAACACTAATCACGAGACACATAACTCTGCTAAACAGTGTGCCACTCAACCAAAGCCTCTAAGGTAAAACAGCATGCGCAACACACTAGTTATAGGTGACTTGATAATGAGGCACACTGATGCCCCACTCACTAGGCTGAATATCACTAGGCTGAATAAGGAAAAAGTAACAGTCAGCTGTCTGTCAGGTGCCAGGATCCGCCACATAATGCACGCACTCAGGTCCCTCAACAGGTACAAATATGGCTCTGTCATTGTACTTCTGGGTGTGAATGACCTGAGATGTACCTCCCTGGAGTACATGAAAAGAGACATGGAGGAGCTCTCAGATTATGTAGCCCAGGTGGGTATAATCCTAGCCCTGAGCAGTATCCTACCATCACCCAGAATGATACCGCAGTACATGCAGAAAATGATTGATTTCAACAATTGCCTACATTTCTGGTGTCATTCTAAGGGGATCCAGTATCTGTCTGCCTGGGATGACATGACTGACAGACCTTGATGCTTTGCCAGAGATGGCCTGTATTTGTCACCCCTGGGCTTCCAGATACTGGCCAAGGCTCTTACCACCCCTGTAGTGCCTTTTTTAAGCAGTGTTCCAAAGACCAAATTACCACTGTAACAGCTACAAACAAATGCAATCAGAGGGTTCCGCTCCTCAATGCTAGAAGTCCAAATCTCAAAAATGCACTCACTCGAAGCACTCCTTAAAATGGAGAACATTGACATTTGTTCTGTAACAGAGACCTGGTTCAAGGCAGCAGAAAGCATACCTGCCCTACCAGGCTATAACTCATTCCACACCTTTTGGCCCCAGAACTTGGACTGAAGCTCCAAAGGTGAGGGTATTTCCATATTCATAAAGGATGCACACACCTACAGACTGGTAGCCCAACATAATGCATCAGAGATACTTCAGGTGCAGCTAACATTGAGTAAGAAGGCAATTCAGGTCGTAGCCTGCTATAAGTCTCCAACCATGTCCCAAGACTCACACTCCACGTTCCTAAGCATCCTGGAGAATATTAGGGTCCAACCTAACACTCTCATAATGGGCAACATCAACTACCCCTCCATTAAGTGGGAAAACTACTCATGTACCAATACACTTGCCCAACATTTCCTGGAATTCATTAATTCCAATGCCCTGAACGACCTCGTTCTTACCCCCACTAGAGGTGGCAACATCCTTGAACTCATCATTACTAACATGGGTGACTGTTGCTCTACACCAATAGTCAACCCCTCCCTGGTTAGATTTGTCCACAGACTAATCACCTTGGAAATCCACATCCTCCCACCCCCCTGCAAAGGTAAACACCATGAAAAACTTCTCCAAAGCTAACTTTGGGCTCCTAAAAACAGAGGTGGCTAACTTCACGACATCCATGCAAGTGGAGAATAGTTGCATGACTGTCGAATCATACACCAATGCACTGTACGAACACATACAATAATGCATGGATCTCACCATACCCAATAGAGCCAAGACACTCTCCTCCAAAAAAGGAAGCCAATCTGGTGGTCCCCTACCATAAACAAACTTTACAACAGGAGGAGGAAACTGATGTGGAATAAGGTGAAGTCCCAAGACTGGAAAAACTCCCTTATCAGCCTCAACAAAAAGTTGAGATCCCTCATCAATCCCTCTAAAGCTAGCTATGAAAACGGAATTGCAGCAGATAGTACTGCAAGGCCTTCTATAGTTATGTAAAGAATCTCCACGGCAATACCCAGATTTTCATTGAGCTATTGCACAATGGTACCTCCTACACCAAGCCAACAGATATTGCCAATATACTGGCCGACAGATCCAGTGCCAGCTTTTGCCTCCCCCCCCCCCAAAGGATCAATCACAATACCAGTAGATTGCCAGGCATCCAGTATTACTGCTGCACAGGTTAAAACAGCACTGTGCAAGGCCAAGAATACGGCTTCTATGGGACCTGACAGTATCCCTGGCTTTGTTCTATATGAACTAAAGAGTGAACTGGCACCCCACCTGTGTGCCCTGTTCAATCACAGCCTCACCTCAGTCTTTGTCCCTACCAAATGGCGCACTGCTACAGTCATCCATATCCACAAAGGAGGGGACTACAGACCCTGGGAACTATCACCCCATTAGCCTGATGAGTCTGATATGCAAAGCAATGGAATGCATCATCATGAACCTAATAAACAAGGATATAGGGAATCTCCAAACACTGGACCCCACACAGTTTGGTTTTGTGAAGTGTAGATCATGCCTGCTCAACTTGGTCAACTTCTTTGAGTCAATCACCAGAGCTATGGATGAAGGCAAGGTGGTTCATACAGCCTACCTTGATCTGGCCAAGGCCTTTCATACTATTCTCCACTCAGGAATCATAGAAAAACTCACTAAGCTAGACATCAACCCCTATATCACTAGGCGGGTTGCAAACTGGCTCACAGATAGAACCCGCAGTGTGAAAGTAACTGATGCCAAGTCAGACTGCTGACCAGTCACGAGTGGAGTCCCACAGGGTTCGGTCCTGGGTCCTCTCCTATTTGTTATCTATATCTCTGAAGTCCAGGCCAACACGAAGGGACTCTGGCTGACAAAGTTCACAGATGATTGCAAGTTGGGAGCTATTATTAACTCCTCATCCTACAGAATGGCCTGACTGAGACCAACGACTGTTGTCAAAACCACGGCCTTAAGCTCAACGCCAAAAAAAAGCATTGTCATCCACTTTGGGGAAAACCCAGTTCCCATGAATTACCACATCGATGGTAGTCCAATGAATACAGAAAGCGTTATAAGAGATCTGGGAACATAGGTTGACAGCAGCCTCTCTTTTGAGCACCACATTGGCACTGTAGTCAGAAAGTCCTTCTATGGGGCACATCTCATTACTAAGGGTTTTGCATACAGGAAGAAAGAGGTCATTGTCTCCCTCTACTCTTCCCTCATTAGGCCAATCATAGAGTAAAATGCCCATTTGGCATGTACCTCACTAGACACCTGGAGAGGCCACCAAAGTACCTCATAAAGAGGATCCTAGTCCTTAAACATTTGTTCTATATGGACAGACTCAAAAAATTCCAACTATTCTCTGTCTCATATCGCCTACTTAGAGGCGATCTCTGCTTGACTTACAAAGCCATGTCTGACCCCAGCTCTGTTAGAAATACTACATCTAAAGAAATCCCAATCCCTCCACAGCACATGCTCCAGAGGCCTCAACCTCATTACCACAACCAACAGAACGTGCTGGAGGGACAGGTTCATAACCCAGAGACTGCCCATGCTATGGAATAGACTTCCCATACATGTCAAGCAGAGCACCTCACTGGCCCTCTTCAAGAGAAATCTTGATGAGTGGATGGGAAATAGAAAACTCACCCCGGGAATCACTCCAGTAGCTCTACTCGACAGAGGCACTGGGAACTAAGGTCGGGTGGCATAATGGCAGGATAATCCTATGGGCTAGGCTTGTAAAGGCTCCAGGGCCATTAGCCTAGTACACACCTATGAACACATATGAAAATTAGAAAAACAGTGCTTATGTTTCCATGGAGATATGTATTGCAAATACAAGTTTACATACTCTGCATAGCAAAAACAGGGACAATGAAATAAGCTACCATAGTGATATTATAGAAGAGCAATTTACTTCATTCGTTTCTGACATGTTGTATATCATATTTAGAGCCAAGGCAGAGACAAAAGCCTATCCACTCAGTGAATAAAAGGCAGAGACGTAATCCTGCATGGAAGCCCCCCCACACACACACACACACCCATACACACTGTCACATACCACATAGTAGTAAATCTGTAACATAGAGATCCCTCTTCTGACATTCTACAATACCGGCATAAAAGGCCTAAATATAATTCTGAACAGTATATAGACTAATACTCTTTTTTTCTATTTTCCAAGCCCACTCATCATTCACTAGGACTCCCTGACAATCAATAAACTGAATGCTGAACAGTCCAACACCCCCAACTTTCCAACAACACAGCAATCCAGGAAACGCTAAAGTCAAGCTGGGAAAAACAATTAGTCAAGTATGAACTCCAAAAAATTAAGCAGTAAAACTATATTATCCAGGATAAGGAACAAGCACCTTCTTTTTGTACTCTGCACACAGCATGATTTCAGACTTCATGCTCTACTTTGCATGCGCAGATCTGACTAATGAGAAGCCATTTCAGGGAACTGAGGAGTTACCTATTTCAAAGAATCCATTAAGTATGTCATTAGCAAATTCTGAATTAAATACATCACTCTGACACCTGCAGGACATATATCAGGGCTTCCTTACATGTTAAACTCAGCACTTAACTCCCTGCAATTGGTTTGTGACCCACTGGATTCAATCTATTGAAAGTTAACAAGCTCTTAACCCCTCACCTCCCCAGTCTTCGAGCAAAACACAGATAAAGGATGCTTTAAGACAAAACATGAATGACAAAGCAGGAATATACAAGCCTAACATAAACGTCTATTGTTTGAATTTAGACCTACCTTGCTGAGTGATGACTTGATGAATTAACTGAAACTGCTAGTTGATTAATTTTGACTGAAATAATACCATTCGATCACTATGTCCAACATGTATGTCAGTGCTGTCACATAACGAATTATTTCACTGTTTTGAGACATTGTTTTACTTTTATAGGCCTACAACTGCTGTTGAATGCGCATAATTTGCCATTAATGCTACAAAAAGATTCATCCTGCATTTTCTCAAACAGCTTAAACTGTTGAATAACAAGCAATGCTGCTTATAAAGTACACTATCTAGTGGTGCACAGTCTGTTTTGGGTGTTATAGCTTAAACATTTCCATAAAGACCACGTTGCAGTCACAGTATACATAATCTGCTTTATAGATTATCTGCATTCTGCTTCTTTCTAAGACAGGTATACATGAGGTTAATCAAGGATGAAAAAGGGTTGACTGAAATGCCAAGATGTTAACTGATCTCTAGTAAGAGGTTGCCAAGCTAAAAATATTTTCATACAGGACTGTATGACTTTACAAGTCGTGAGGTATTCGCTGAAGTGGTAATGCATATAGTCCAAGTTGTGACTTTCTGACCCACCCACAACTCCCAGTTTATGGCATCAGACATCTCTCTTCTAGTCTTTCCCCTTAATTATAAAGGAGCTATCAATCAGACATCCCCTTCTTAACCACTTCCTTATGAAAGACAATAATGGGACACTTTCTAACCACTATAGTTTAGCTCTGCCTCCTTTCAGTACTCACATCTGTTGCCTCTTAGTAATCCACTGGTTAACATGCACTGATTGTAAATGCTTCTATGGACAAGGTAGGTAATATCAAAGAAACACAGGAAAAGTGGGCACTGTCTATTTTCCACCAGCTGTTTCTACACTGTGTTTATGCAGTTTGCTCCAAACAGACTGGGGTTCTCTTTACAGCAATGCATCAAGTCATATAATAGGAAAATGTGCTGCCTAGCAAGGAAATCCAGCCTAACATACAGCTCAGGGACTTGCACTTTGGTAGACTAAAATACATTTATTAGACTAATTACAGGATTTTATTACTTTACATGAGCTATAGAGATTGGACCAGTTATAGGAATATAGGACCTTAAAGTTTTTATGGTACATACTAATTCTTCTGTCACAATTCTTAAAAATATATACATACATATACACACACACACACACACACACACACACACACACACACACACACACACACACATATACTGTTTAGTATACTCACCTGATAAAGACATTGAGACTAGGTACCATCACATCAGCACCCAACACAGGGCATTTTTTCCACACAGATACCCAGAATGCCTTGCACTGTGTAAGAGCAACTGCAGTAACCAGTTTTCCATGGATCAGTCAGATATGTATATCTATACAGGACCAGAGATCCAACTACTGTACTATTTAACATCTAATGTACAACAACAAACATATGTTGCTGAAGACCTCAATTAAGATGGCTGAGCAAACCAGTCTGGCAATTACAGAAACCTGCCTGAAGGACAATATTTATATATTCGGCTATGTAGTCAACAGATTAGGTCAGAGAACAGGAGGGGGAGTATCCATATTCATAAAGGATACCCACACCTCCAGGTTAGTGGCAACGCACGAAGCATCGGAGACCATCCAGGTGCAATTAACCATAGGTAAAACTGCCCTACAGTTTGTAACATGCTACAGACCACCTTCTCAAACTCAGGAAACCCACACAGCCTTCCTGAAGACACTGGAGAGTATAAATGTCTCTCCAAACACCATCATATTGGGTGACTTCAACTACCCAAACATAGACTGGGAACATTACTCAAGCCCCAACACCCTAGCCCAAAGGTTCCTTGAGTTCATAAACTCAAATGCTATGGAACAACTAGTCACCATTCCCACAAGAGGAGAAAATACACTAGACCTGATCATCACAAACATGGGGACAAAATGCTCCACACCGGAAGTATATCCCTCATTGGTGAGATCAGACCATAAATTAATCTCACTGGAGATCCACATCCCGCCCACCCCGGCAAAAAAGACCACAGTGAAGAACTTCTCAAAAGCAAACTTCACACTTCTTAAGACTGGAGTGGTATCCTTCAAGGCCCCCGAGCAAGTGGAAACCACAACCCACGCTGCTGAAACCCTTACAAATGCCTTCTACGAGCACCTCCAGGAATGTATGGATCAAGCAATCCCTAATAAAATCAAGACCCTTTCCACCAAAGGCAGGCGCCCGGTCTGGTGGACTCCAGCCATAAACAAACTCTACAACAAGAGGAGAAAGCTACTACATGACAGAGCAAAATCCTTAAATGGGAAGGCATCTCTGATCAATACTAGCAAAAAACTACGATCACTCATAAAATCATCCAAGGCCAACTTTGAGAGAAAAATCGCTAATGACACAAAAGACAATAATAAAGCCTTCTTTAGCTATGTTAGAAACCTGGGTGGAAACTCCCAGATATGCTCAGAATTGGTCCAAAATGATAAAAAAAATCACTGAACCCACAGATATTGCCAACATACTGGCAGACAGGTTCAGTGCAAATTTCTCCCCTCCCTCCCCCCCAAAAGGAGAAATATCTACCCCACCAGAGTCTAGCCTCCCAAACATCTCAGATGCCCAGGTGAGAGCTGCTCTCTCTAAAGCAAAAAATACAGCATCAATGGGACCGGACGGTGTCCCCGGATGTGTGCTACACGAACTCAATGAGGAACTAAACCCACACATAAGACTGCTGTTTAATCTTAGCCTTACTACAGGATACGTACCCAAATAATGGCGTACGGCAACTGTGGTCCCACTCCACAAAGACGGTGCTTCTACGGACCCTGGAAATTACCGCCCCATAAGCTTGACGAGCCTTGTCTGCAAAGCTATGGAGAGGATCATAATGGAACTCATAAATAAAGACATTGGGGACCTACAGACACTGGATCCTACCCATTTTGGCTTTGTCAAGGGCAGATCCTGCCTCTTGAACTTGGTCGACTTTTTCGAAACAGTCACTAAGGCCATTGATGAGGGTAAGGCAGTTCACACAGCCTACCTCGACCTAGCAAAAGCGTTCGACACAATACCCCACTTGGGCATCATAGAAAAGCTCACCAGCTTAGATGTAAACCCATATGTCACAAGATGGGTTGCAAACTGGCTCAAGGACAGAACACACAGGGTTAGAGTTGCTGGTGCCATGTCAGACTCTAAGCCGGTCACGAGCGGTGTCCCACAGGGCTCAGTCCTGGGCCCCCTCTTGTTCGGCATTTATTGCAGGCAAACATAGGTGGATTGTGGTTGACAAAATTTGCAGATGACTGCAAACTGGGCACCATAATTGACACTCCATCAGACACAGACATCCTCCAGAAAGGTCTCATAGAAATGGATAACTGGTGCCAGAGCCATGGCCTTAAGCTAAATGCCAAAAAATGTATAGTCATACCCTTTGGGAAAAACAAGGTAACCCCTAATTACCACATAGGTGGTAATCCATTAAACACGAAAGAAATTATCAGGGACCTGGGGACCCAAGTTGACAGTAACCTCTCTTTTGACACTCACATTGCCAAAGTGGTTAGGAAGACCTTCTACATTGCCCACCTGATCATGAAGGGATTCACATCCAGATCAGGAGAGGTCATTGTACCCCTGTACTCTTCACTTATCAGACCAATGATTGAGTACAACGCCCCATTCGAATGTACCTTACCCGACACCTGCAGCAGTTGGAAAGACCCCAAAAGTTCCTCACCAAAAGGATAAAGGCTCAAACATATGTCATACGATGCCCGACTGAAGAAACTCCAGCTCTATTCAGTCGCATACCGCCTGCTCAGAGGTGATCTATGCCTGACATACAAGGCCATGTCCAACCCGGAATTAATGGACATGCTCCACCTCAAAAAATCCAAATCCACCAGAGCCACAAGAGCAAGAGACTTAAACCTCAACACGGATATAAATAGGACATGCTGGAGGGACAGATTCATCACCCAGAGACTCCCTACACTATGGAACAGAATCCCAGTCCATGTGAGGCAGAGCCCCTCACTGACTCTGTTCAAGAGAAATCTTGACGAGTGGATGGGAGATCGTAGGTTTACCCCGGGAATCATCTCTGTATCACTGCTGGACAGAGGCACAGCAAATTAATGGGTATAGTATTCTCATCCTAAGGGGTGGTGAAAGCCACACACACTCTGGCTAGGCTTATAAATGCCCTAGGGCAGATAGCCTAGTATGAACCTATGAACCTATGAACCTAGGTGCAGGGTATGCTAGTGTTGGTGAGGTAATCAAGCCCATCTGTTGAAGAAAAATAATTTTCTCAGAAGTAATCCAAATTTGAATTACTCAAACAAACTGCACATTGTGGTAACCCACATTTATCCCATGATTCAAATGCCCAAATTCAGAAAGCTCTGCGTGTTATAGGATTGGACCTCTCCAAGAAGAGATTCAAACTTTTGAGTGATTGAAACCTAGAATGGCCCATAAAAACCTTAGAGAAAAGCTTGGCTTCTAAGTGCCATAAATATGTCACATGTAATCCCTCTTTGTGTAAGTACCATAAATAAATCACGTGTAATCCCACTTTGTGCAAGTACCATAAATAAATCACATGTAATCCCACTTTGCCCAGTTTCCAGAGAGGTGGAACTTCCTTGTTTCATGTGGTCATCACCAACCACCACCTGAGATGCAGAAAGCTTGTCATTCTAACCAATTCTCAAGGAGATCACTGTCCAATAATCTCTCACTGCACTTACAAAAGCAGGAAATAATCCCCAAATTTATACTGAAAGGAGCTCTATCCCACAACAATTATACATGTAACTTATGAATATAAGGGTGGAAATACACTGGGAGATGATTCCTATAGACTAGGATGTAGCAAATGCTTCTGACACATTCATCACTACCCTCACTCCAATCCAGGGGTGGGCTACTCTCACTAAAGATTGCAGGCTTCTTGCACAAGCATAGCTACGGAAACAGTCAGAATTCTAAAAGGAAATAAATGCACTGGCTATCCTTTAAACTTAAAGAACAAATAAAGTAAGGATTCAGGAAAAGTACCAATAATCAGACCTCCTATCAAGAGTTTTGAGATCTCAGAAGGCACACAAGAACAGCAAACAATAAACAATAACGTAAAAAATGCAAACAAAGAAACAACTTATGCTGAAAAGCAATCTTATACTACTTTGGGGTCAAACATGAAGGGCAAGGACCAAAGGTTCCAAGTATTAAAGACACCAGAGCACTAGGTAATGCAATTAATAATAATCTAGGTAAAGTGGAAAGCGGTCTACATGACTGCAGTCATACACAAGTCATTTTGGTGAGCCAGCCAGCTAATTAAGAAAAATTATCTGTTAAACCTGTCCACAAATGACTTGACAAACTAGAATCTAAAGACAGTAATCTCTTCATGGGACAAATTCATAAATTACAAATGTGTTACAAGGGTTTAGCTATCTCTTACTTCAGGAATGTTTCCCATGCACATAAGCACTCAGTCAAAATCCCATTCAAAATGGTTTTGGCATCTAATACTGGCTCAGACTTTAGGCCCACTGCAAACATCATACCTCCTGCCAAAATCCTCCAGAGATTAATTTACACACAATTCATTCTGCCCATACAACTGTATCACTATCTCCAGTACAGACAACATATGAATACACAGCTTTGACAATATATAAAGTCAAATAAAATAAAAAGATACATCATTAAAATTAAACACTATTACATAACAGCACAGAAGAAAACACATTTGTGTATGTTTAAATTCATTTTCAGCCAAAATGTTAGCTGGAAAATCAGGTTCTTTTGCAGCAATCTAATTATACTTGATAATTGAATGGTTTCAGTCTTCACTGTTACTTAACTGATGCATTCCTATTCAGCCCTGGGAAATGGGCAGCATTCAAAAGCACCTGCCGATATAGTTCCCTAGATTCTGGTAGTACCTTAATATCTCAGCCTTAGTACTGAACAAAACCTTTAACATTTGGAATTTGAAACTAGTGAGAATAAGATACAGAATGGTTACCCAAGGCATTATCGTTTGTTTTTTTCTTTCTTTTTTTTGAAAACTGGATAATTATGCTCATAGGTTCATGGAACATTTTTCACAGTTTTTCTCACATTAATTAATTTTTGTTCAATATACTACTAGGTTTGAAATTTTACTAGACATACTTGCCCTACAATCACGTTAAATAATATATATAAGGTACAGGTATGGTTTCCACAGGAAACCAGCACAAATGTTGACTTGAAGCTGGACAGCAAGGGAAGGAACAGGAAACTATGGCAACTCTGATGCAGTCAATGTTGAGGAGTGATAGGCCAGTGAGTTCCCATATGACAAAGCAACGGATGGCACAGGATGAAATTGAAGAGAATGTGCCACAGGGAGATGCTATTGAACTTTCTATAGAATGCCCACAGGAAATGGAAAACAAAAAATGTGTCTTCAGTCTAGAAGAAAACGAGCTAAGAGAAGAGTTGCTTGATTTAATAGATATATAGACATATTAAGATCAATTAAAGAAATAGGCTGAAGAAGGTCAATAAAACCCAAAAAGTCAAAAGTTTGATAAAACAAATTAACACAGTAATTAGGACTGCCCATATATATTACTATACAGCTAAATGAATAACAGATAAAGTTCTACCACAACAAGAGAGGGTGGTTAAGAAAAGGAACGTGAGAAATCGAATACCACCATGGAAGTATGAAATAGAGAACAGGATAAAGCAATTAAGACGAGAAGTGTCACCGGTACAGAAGTATAGAAGAGAACAGATCAACAAAAATACTCAGAAAGATAGACGTGATAAAAGCAATGTGCAATATTATAACGGATCATGGTCTATCAACACTGTCGCAAATAATAAATGAAAAATATCAGCACAGGCAGAAAAACATAGAAGATACAAAGATAACTATAAAGGAAAACTACAAAATAAGCAAGTTATTGATGACCCCAAAAAAGTTTTATTGAGAATTGGGAAACAAGGTAAAAGGAATTGAAAGACCACCCAAAAAAGAAGAAATAGATACATTTTGGAGAAATATTTATGAAGATCCTGTGGAACATTGCAGAGATGCTAAATGGATAAAAGAAGTAAAAGAAAGAATAAGAAGTTCAGGTACAGAATATGAAATGGGATGAAGTAACAGCCAGAGAGACTGAAACAAAGTTACAAAAGTCTCTAATTGGAAAACACCAGGCCCAGATAAAGTACCAAACTTCTTGTTAAAAGTATTAACATCTTTGCATGAAGATTTTGCCATGAGTAAGAAGTATTTATATGTGCACCCTGAACATACACCAACCTGGCTAACAACAGGAAAAACAATGCTCCCACTTAAGAGTGAACCTGGAAGGTACCCTAAAAATTATAGGGCAATAACTTGCCTGCCAACTACAAATAAAATATGCACTGGAGCTGATGCCAACAGAGTTTATAGCAATTTAGAAGAAAATACAATCATGGTGATAGAACAAAGGGGCAGTAAAAGAAAGTCATATGGAACAAGGGATCATCTGTTGCTAAATAAAGTCATAATGGTGAACTGTGAAAAGGGGAAGAATCTAAGTACGGCATAGATTAACTACAAAAAAGCATTTGATAGTATCCCACATTCATGGATAAAAGAGTACTTAAAATGTATAAGATACACCATACACTGATCAATTAGATTACAGTGACCCTGAAACAGACCACTTTCACAGCCATGATAAACTGCAAATTATTATTCCAGGGATAAAAATGAAATGGGGATATTCCAGGTGACTCCCTGCCACCGCTGTTATTGTGTCTTGCCCTTAACCCATTAAGCTGTCTACTTAACAGATTAGACCATGGCTATAATTTGGCTCCTAGAAAACAAAAAAGTGTAAAGACTTATCTTATCTTTGTTGATGATTTATAACTGTATAGCTCATCAGATGAAATGAAAGCACAACTGCAAGTAGTCAAAACTTTTTCAGATGATACAAGAATGTCATTTGTTCTTGATAAATGTGCAAAAAAATAGTTATGTACTTACCATAACTTGGTATCTGTGCTATCCTACATCATCATTCATCACGATAGAGTCAAGGATCAGACTTCGGATCTGAGCCAGTAACATAACAAAGATAGATCAGAGGCTCTAGCTCCTCCCTCTTCCATAATGTCCTGCTACTCTGTATACCCCAAATCAAATTTGTTGTTTTTTGTAATTCTAAAGAGTATTCCTACAACAACTATGGAAAAGAAACAGACCAATTTCTTCCAATACTCACAAGTTAGGAGGATGGCGGGATGGAAAAATGTGATGAATGATGATCTAGGATAACACAGATACCAAGTTATGGTACATACATACCTATTTATCTGATTATCCCCGTCATCATTCATCATGATATGGTCAGAGTCTCCAGCTACCGTATACCCCGGGAGGCCTCAAGGAAGGACGTTCCAGAGCACAGTGGAGCCAAAGGAAGCCCTACTCATAGAAGCCAAGTCTAGCTTACAATGCGAAATGAACGTGTGAGGACTAGATGAAGTGCTGCAGCAGCAGCACAAATGTCATCAATAGAAACCCTGGACAGAAAAGCTGAAGAAGCAGCCATGGATCTAGTAGAATGAGCTTTGATTTTCCCAGGAATCTCAAAGTGCCTGTAGTCATAGACCATGGAGATCCAATTAGAAATAGTGATTTCAAAAACTGGGAGTCCACATCTATTAGGGAAAAGGCCACAAAAAGTTGTTTCAACTTACAAAACTCTTTGGTCCTGTGGAGGTACAAGCGAAACTGATGGTGAGCATCCAAGGTATGAAGAATGTATTCTCCTTTGTTTGAGTAATTAGAAAACAACATTCAATGTTGACTATATTGGTTCAAGTCGCACTCTGAAGTGACCTTGGGCAAAAAAGAGGGGTTTGTCCTGAGAGAAACCCTATCCTTGTGAAAAAACATATAAGGAGGGGCAATGCTAAGAGCTTGCAGTTCCACAACCCTCCTGGCTGAAGTAATGGCCACCAAGGAGGTCGTCTTCCATGACAGGAACTTGAGATCACAGGAACTAGCAGGGTCAAAGGTACTGGTACTTAAAGACAGCAAAACTAAAGTAAGATCCCAAGAAGAAGTGGGGTCAATTATCGGTGGTCTAGGAAGAAAGACCCCCTTCATGAATGCTTTGCAAAGCCTAGAAGGAAAGGTTCTCATGGAAATTAGAAACTGACACCAGCTGGAGCTTGATAGTAGAAAAGTTTGCTCTTGCTTGGAAAAGTGAAGACAGAAACAAGATAATGTCATAAACAGAAGTGGAAAAAGGATCCAGATTCCTGTCCTTGGCCCAAATGGAGAACTTTTTCCAATTGCTGTGGTAAACCCTTCTAGTGGAAGGTTTCTGGTAGGCCAGAATGATATGTTTAATGGGGGATGAAAGCCTGGACCGCTTTACAATCACTAAAATTGGAGAAACTATGCGGTTAACCAGAGGGACCGAAGATTTGGGAGAGAAAGCCCCAGTGGATGAGAAATCAGATCCTGACTGGGATCCAGTATCCAGGGCAAATAGTTCAGATGAGACCTGATGAAGGGGAACCATGGCTGACGAGGCCATAAAGGAGCAATGAGGATCAGAGATGACCTCAGGCATTGCACTTTTTGTAGAACCTTGGGAATTAACGGGACAGGAGGATAGGCATAAAGGAGATCAGGAGGCCAATCGTGGACTAGAGCAACCCTGTTGACTCCCCCTGAGGGGGGATCATGGCAAAGTACTTGCTGCATTTGTGGTTGACTGGGGAGGCTAACCGATTGCAGAAAGGTAGACCCCAATGGTCAAAAATCTTCTTAGCCACAGAGGGAATGAGAGACCACTCATGAGGGCTCAGGATCAGTCTGCTGAGCCTGCTGGCCAGCACAGTGGTACTCCCATGCATATGCATTGCAAGAAGAAAATGTCCAGATGACATCTCTCATTCTCACACTCTCATAGCCTCCCTGCACAACTGGTAAGATCCTGCTCCCCTTTGGTTGTTAATATATCAGACCAGAACCATGCTGTTTGTCTGAAGTGAAATTTTCCCTTGAGGGAGGCAGTATTGAAAGGCTAGCAACAAAAGGAGAACCACTATCATCTTTAGGATGTTTTTTTGCAACCTGGTCTCTGCAGGGGACTACGTACCTTGGACCACCTTTCCCTGAAAATACCCCCACCCCAACAGGGAAGCGTCCATGGTCACTGTGGCCATGGGTGGGGGTAGAGAGATGGGCCTGCCATGGGCAACATCTTGGGAGAGAAGCCACCAAAGAAGATGTCATTTGCATACTGGCATCAGCTTTATTGTCACAGACATAGGATGAAGGAGTGCTGACCATTCAACCACCAAAGTCCACTGCAACACCCGCATGTGGACCTTGTCAGAGGAACAAGATGAATGGCAGAGGCCATGGACCCAAAGGCCCAAAGAATCAAGTGTAATGGAGGGTGGGATAAATTCAATAGTTGAGTGACCTGATCCCGGATTGATTGAACCCTGGCGTGGGTAAGGCTGCAATCTCTGAAGTCAAAATCAACAGCATTCCCTATGAATTCCAACTGCTGAGAGGGAACCAGATTGGATTTTGAATGACTGACAGTGATCCTCAGTCTATGGAACAGGGGAAGCATATAACCTATAGCTTGTAGCAGTCGATGCCTCGAGGAGGCCAAGAGGAGCCAATAATCTAGGTACAGAAAGTCCTGAAAACACTGCAAGTGCAGGTGAGCTGCTACCACTTCCATGCATCTGGTAATTACCCCAGGGGGCTGTGGCAAGACCAAAGAGTAGGGCTCTCAACTCATAATGACTGGCCCCCAGCTGGAAGCACAGATGTCTCCTGGACTGCCTATCTTGATATGGTAGCAGGTGTCCTGGAGCTCTACCAAGCACATCCAGTCACCTTTACCTAGGAGCAGCAGAATAGACTGAGCCATAACCATCTGGAACTTTGATTTCTTTACTGACAGATTGAGCTCACCAAGGTTCAAAACTGGATGCAGGTCCCCTGCCTTTTTTGGCACTAAAAATAAGGGAGAATAAGTACTGGATCTTATTTCCCCTGCTGGGACCTCTTGGATGGTTCTTTTTACAATAAGTTACTGAACTTCTTTGAAGGCTAACTCCGTCTGACTGGGTGGAATGTCAGGGAGGAAACTTCTTATGGGATGGAGCTCTGAAAAGGGAATGAAATAGCCTCCGGATACAATGTTTAACACCCACTGATTGGAGGTTATATCTGTCCAGGCCAGGGAATGTAGAGAAAAAAAACCCTCGACTGCATCCAGGGCAGAGCAGTCAAGCAACGCCTCAGGAGCGCTATGGGGGCTGCTCAGGGAAAGGCACCCTAGAGCCCTGATTTTGCAGACCCTCCCTGCCTCGGGGGCAGAGTCAACCATTGAACCCTCTTCCCCTCCCTCTGGTAGAGGAATAATCAGGAGCATCCTGAAAGGAAGACTGCATCTTGTGGAACCACATCTTCCTGGTTCCCCTCTGGGTCTTAGAGAAAGACCTCTAGAGAGCAGAAAGCTTGATTCCAACTGCAGACAAAGTCTTCCCTTCCCCTGCTCACTGCAGGTCAAAGTATCCTTTATGAAAGGTCTAAACAAGGTAGAACCATCAAAGGGGGCATTAGTAAAGGATGCCTTGAAGGGCTTCGCAAACCCGCATAAGTGTAACCAGGCATGATGCATCGTAGCGATGCCGGTACCTGCTGTCCAAGAGGTATCTTCCGCAGAACTGGAAATTAACCTCATTGAGGAGTATGCCAGGGAAGTCAGAGTGGATAGCTTGGGAGACACCATCTTAAAGGTCTCTGCTGGCAATAACTCTGTAAGGGAAGTGGTGAGTTCTTGCACCAAATCCTTTTGGAGGCAGGTAAAATGTGCCAAATACCAAATTACTTAGCCAGTGAAGAATCACACCACAAATGATGTATTTAGCAAATTTAATAAAAACTCTGGCACCTCGGCATAAACCCACCTTCAAGGAGTAACAAAATGGTCACCACATAACACTGGTGTGTGTGTGTGTATATATATATATATATATATATATATATATATATATATATATATATATATACACACACACACAAACAATTGCACTTAATTATATAATTACACAATCAATTTTTTAAAAAGAACTTTTAAAGAAAAACTCTCCAGTTACACTCATTATCTAAACCTCCAGGAGACAATGTATTGAACTTTAAAATATACAGGGTTTCTTTATACAACAATTTCTTTTTTATATTCCCCTCATCTTTATCTATCATTTGTTCCAAAATACAAGCTGTTAATAGGGAGGAATCATTGTTATGACAGAGATTAAAATCTAGGGCTACAGGTGTTCTTTATATCCTTCACATGCTCCTGGAGTTGCAACTTAAAGACTCTTTTTGTTTCCCCTATATAAAATAAGTTGTAGGGGCATGACAGTACATATATTACTGATTTAGTAATAGACGAATGTACAGATGTTGGACAAAATCTGATACCATTAATTTTTTTCAAAAGATTTAGTTATGTTAGGACAAACTGAACACCTTCCACAAGGGAAGGTGCCGCATAAAGCAGGATGTACATTTAATTTATCACCAGGTTGTATAAACATATTATGTACTAGCAAAGGGGTCTGCAACCTTCACTGTCAAAAGAGCCATTTTGGCCCCTCTCCCACTAAAAATTCATCAGGTGCCACAAAACCTATTTGACCCCTAAAATGAAGATAGCACAGCGTGTAAAGTTTTATATATAGTTATTATACTAAATATAAAAGAATTAAGCCTACAAGAGTGATATTTAAAATCTTTCCTAATTTTTGTCCCTTTGTTGATATTGCTCAATGTGTGTGTGTGTGTGTGTGTGTGTGTGTGTGTGTGTGTGTGTGTGTGTGTGTGTGTGTGTGTGTGTGAGAGAGAGAGATTTCTTGACCTCTTAGAACAAGAAATCTGAACAAAGCCATAAACAGTGTGGCACAAAGGCCCAAAAATAGGGACACTTTTTAAATACACAAACTTAGAAAGTTGATAGAATAACAAATTTTGTATTAGCATGAATTTTCTGAAGGGGTATACAGTCCGAAACTCACATGTGTCTCTATTTTTTCTGACTTCAGTCCTCAATGATTTGCCAGAAAGCCACAATGTTATGAGAAACAGACAAAAAATATGAGGCAAATGTCAGGACATTCTGCAAAAATCGGCACAGTTGAGAGGTGTGTGTGTGTGTGTGTGTGTGTGTGTGTGTGTGTGTGTGTAAAATGCATATTAACAGAAGTCATGTTATTCTAGCCAGTTTCTATGTTTATAAGAGCGATATTTAAAGTCCATCCCTATTATTGTTCCTTTGTTCCCCTTTATTTGTGGCTCTGTCCAGATTTCTTGTGGTAAGACTTTGAGAAGTATGAGAGATACGGAAACCTTTCGGGAGATGCAGCTGTTGCCAGGGTATCACTCGATCAGTGTGTGTGTTGTGCGGTAGAGTGGCCATTATTTTTCAAAGCTACAGGGAGCCACTGCAGTGGGGTGGAAGAGCCACATGTGGCTCCAGAGCCGCAGGTTGCAGACCCCTGTACTAGCATATCCTTAATATTTCTACTTCTTTTAAATGAAATACATAGACCTTTATATAGATTCTTCACACCTTCAGTGTTGATCAAATAGGGCCAATAATATCAATAATGTTATGACTCAAAATATTATAAACTGTCACAAAATACACCTTTCTACCAGCTTGCCATGCATTATCTTCCCTGTTATTGTGCTTACTTTTAACAGGGGAATCTGTGCCAGGGGAATAAGAATCTATCAATTTCTGTAAAGAATTCAAAATGAACCTTTCATCATATCCTCTCCTGCCTGAAAATAACGCAGGTATTTAACATTTCTTTCTCCAGGATGTTTTCATCATTACATAATCTGCTCACCCTTAATAACTCATTGTAAGGTAGAGCTTCCATAGTATGTAAGGGGTGACCACTCTTACTATCTAGAATATTACAGTCATCAGTACATTTTCTGTATATACTGGTTACTATAGTGTCATCTCTAATTTCTAACCTTACATCCAAATAGTTAACTGATTTGCCTATCTGTAAACCGTCAAATTCTACCTGAAAATGATTGGTATTTAAACTAATAATAAATAGGGGAGCTATAGCAGCACCACACTTAAAAAATCAGGTCATCTATGTATCTGCAATACAAAACAATAAAATAAAAAAAAAAAAACCTAGATCTATACAGGAATTCAGTTTCAAAAAGGCCCATAAATAAGTTGGTATACATGGGTGCGAACTATGCACCCATGGCAGTGCCTTGTTGTTGATGGTAAATAGAGTTATTAAACTCAAAAGAAATGTTAGTTAAACAAAAATAAACTAATTCTATAACAATTACTAACAGGACTATCTTCCAAGAAAAACCTGAGAGCTTCAATTCCTAACACGTGTAATACTTGTATACAAACTTTTTACATCTATTACCATCAAGTAATAATCCTTTTCACACTTAACATTCTTCAGTTTGTCTAAAATATGAAAGGCGTCCTTAATATGAGTCTAATTATATGAATGCAAAAATATTCCAATGTTGTGAAGAAAATAATTTTATGCTGCCACTATGGGTCGACCTGGGGGGGGCTTACAATTTTACGAATTTTAGGCAGACAGTAGAACTTAGCCATAGAACTACCCTCAGTATTAAATTTATAGTGAACATCCTGCTTAGTGAAATAACCCAGCCTGAAGCCCTTATTAATTAATTCTCTAAAATTCACAATAGCTTGCTGAAAAACATTGTCACTAACTTCCCTATAAACTTTACCATCAGACAAGTGCTTCATGCACATCTTAAGATATTGTTTATATTGCATTACAACAATTTTTCGACCCTTGTCTGAAGGTTTTATGGCAATATCTTGCCTATTACACAAGTTTAAATAGTGATTGCCATTCACCTTTACTCATATTGTAGAACACATTTTTCTTTTCAATAGAAAATTCCTTCATCATATTCTCCATTGCAACATTTATCATCTTTGAAAATTGAACTATAGTCGGATTACAAAAAGGAGGGATAAAAGTACTAGTATAAGTAACATTCCCTGTATCTAAAGTGCAATATACATTAACATTTTCCAAAGAATCTATAGAAGGATTACAAGAAAAAAATCCATTTCATCATCCTCACTAACAGACACATTTACTTCTTCATTAGCTTGGTCACACTCAGTACTAGACTCATAATTAACTAAATGCAGTTTTCTCACCAACTTAAAAAATTCAGCTTTCAAAAAGTGAATTCTAGGCAAAGCAGTGGGAATGAATTTAAGCCCATATTGTAAAACGGACCTTTCCGTATCACTTAAATCAACCACAGACAAATTCACAACTGAATTGTACACTTCATATCTTTCTGTCCATTTAATAACAATATGTTCAACATTGATATTCAGTCCTCTTACTTTGTTGTTTAAACTATTGTGTGTCTCTGTTCCCATCAAAATGGCATTTAAAACCGTACTGCTGCTTGCCTTGCTGTTTTCCTTGACCACAAAAAGTATTGTTCAAGTAGCCTGGTTGTATTGGAGCTGGTAAAGGAGAATATTCATTATTTTCAGCATCTGAAACAGCTGAAGTGTTAGCCCCATCCGTAGAGGCAAAAGAAACATTATGCCATCTCCTGGCTTTACCGGAAGTGTTCTTATAACCTCCGGTTACATTCTGATTGGCTATTTTTTTAAAAATCATCCCTGAGTCATAATCATGAATATCTCGTTGTAAATTGTTGATTTTCCAAAAGCCATCCCAGAGTCATAATCATGAATATCTCATGGTAACATGTTGATTTTCCATTTTTTAATGTCATTAGAACTTTCTTCCAGCTTAACATTTAAAGAACAAAGTAACTGTTCAAGCCTAGAATCATCAAGCTGCCCAGATAATACATCACAAGCAGCTACAATGTCCTCTTTTACTTTATGCTGCTTTAAAATGTCACGTTCTACTAAAATCAGTAGCCATTCCCTCACACACCTATGTGAAGTGCCAATCCATCTCTTTTCAAAATCTGACTCCACTGGATCAGAGATGTCAAATGCAGTTGTAGGATTTTTAACAAAGCGCAGCCCACAAGGGGTAATGTCTATATCTAGATATCTCTGCAAGCCCAGTATATTGTAAGGCATTCACTTTAAAAAGCAGCCATTCCAAATATTCTAAATAGATATGGTCTACCATAGAAAGATGTATAGAGTCTGCCTTACCCACTTCATTAAAGGGATTAGAAGGTCTCTTCGATCTCCCTTCTTCCAGAAGATGCTCCCAAGCTTTAAGGGCACTGTTGGAAGTAGAAGCTGGAGCCTCCATAGAAAAGTTACCTGTGGACAAACCAGGATGCCAAAATGGAGCAGAAGCAGATAAATTGTCACGAAAAATGAGTGGTAGTTGCTGTAAAGATTCACTGGACATTGCACATTGAAAACCACCAAACAACAAAAAAGTAAGCAATATAACACCAAACTACTTAACCAGTGAAGAATCACACCACAAATCCTGTATTTAGCAAATTTAACAAAAACTCTGGCACCTCTGCATAAACCAGCCATATACATACACACAAACAATTACACAATTATATAATTACACAATTAATCAGTTTTTTTAAAAAGAACTTTTAAAGAAAAACTCTCCAGTTATACTCTTTATTTAAACCTCCTGGAGACAATGTATTGAACTTTAAAATATACAGGGTTTCTTTATAAAACAATTTCTTTTTTACATTCCCCTCATCTTTATCTATAATTTGTTCCAAAATAATAAGTTAAATAATGAGTGTAACTGGAGGGTTTTTCTTTAAAAGTTCTTTTTAAAAAATTGCTTTATTGTGCAATTATATAATTAAGTGTAATTAAATTTGCTAAATAAAGGATCCGTCGTGTGATTCTTCACCGGCTAAGTAGTTTAGTATTATACCTCTTGCTTTTTCATTGTTTGGTGGTTTGAAATGTGCCAAATAGTTAACCAGCCTCAGACCGAAAGTTGCTGAGGCGTATGCACACTTCTCAAAGAGGTCCAACACACTAGGTTCCCTGTTCAGAGGATGGACCTTGGAGCTCTGCTCAGCCAGCTCCTTCTAAGTGGCACGGTCACTATGATGGCATCAACTGGGACACCCTTGCTCCAGAAAACATGGTCTGTAGGTGGACTAAGAAATTTGTCTGCATACTTGGGGACTGATTCCACTGAGTCGGGTTTCTTCCATTCTCTGATGGCAATTAAATCCAACTTGTCTGCAGGGGGAAACACCCAGGAGGTAGACTGGACCCATCCCAAAGGTCTTCAGAAACAAAGACTCCTCCAAAGATGGGAACTGGGGAGACCATCCACCCTTTTACTTTAAAATTTGAAGGATGTCCCCAATGTAGACACTGTTGGGCAGAGATCTGGAGGACCCATCTCCTTCCTCAGGGTCCATGTCCTCAGTGGGGGACTCCAAGGGGGAGTGCAACTGCCTCCTCTTGCACTTTCGCTTATGATATTCATCATTGATGGGGGACTCTGGGGAGGTCTCAGAAGAGACAAGGACTTCCAGATGGGAGGAAACCCCTGAAGGCTCGAATAAGAAAGGGCTTACCATGGACAGAATGACAGGCCTCAGCAGCCATCATAGAGAGAGGCAGGGAGGAACCAGGGTTGGCGGTCAAGGAAACTCCAGACCTGGAGCAGGTTCTCTCCATCACCATGAAGGCAGAGGGGCTGGAAACAGGTCCATCTCCTACATCTGAGGGAGAGGACCCCTGGAGAGGAGGAGGGAGCCTGGAAACAGCACCATGACCCCCAGATGATACCGGCCCAGAACTGTCAAAGACTGAAGCACTGAGGAGAAGGGACCAGTCTGAAAAGATGATACCAGACCCCCCCCCCGTGGAGCCAACGTCGATCACACTGGAACAGGGCTCACCCCATTCAAGGAAAGGGGAGCAGAGTAATCCAGGGACCCTGATGGAGTCAAGAAGGAGAGGATGCTCATCCTCTCTGGAACCTGACACAGGCATCCTGGTCCCAAGGTTCCAAAGCCACTTGGGTCAGAAGACAAGAGTGAGAGGTTGGGAGGGACAAGGCCCTCCTAGCCAGATGGGACAGAGAAGCCAAGAGCCCCAACTCTATTTGGGCCTTGAGGAAGCTCCTCTTTATTCTCTCCATATCTGAAGCTAAAAAGCTCCTCAAAGACATGGAGGAGGCAGAAGAGTGGGTGGACGTGGTGGAAGATCTTCCCGGCCTACTATGACATTCTGGGGTGTGTCTCCGATATCTTGGAGCCGATTGTGAAACCTGTTTGGAGGTAGAAGCAGTGAGTACCTCCTTGATAACACTGATCAGATCCAAAGAGCCTATCTGACCCGCAGGGCTGGCTGATGCAGCAGCCAGATCCGATGAACCTGTAAGATCCGAGGCTGGTCTGACCTTTGTCAAATCCTGAGGTCTCTGATCTGAAGAGCCCTGGATCCGAAGGATGGCTCAGTGGCTCTCGGATCTGAAGGCCTCGGATCTGAGGCAGATCAGGCTGGGATCAGATCTGGGGTCCTGGGATCCAATAGCCAAAGTTTCTTGGTAGGAACAGGCTGAACGGAAGGGAACTATCTCTTCAAATCAAAAGAAGAAGCCTTCCCTGGGGAGACAAAAGGCCCCCCCATGAGCTATTCTCTTAAGCAAAAGTTTGTTGCAGTGCTCTGCCAAGGCCTTGGGGATGAATGTGGCACAAATGTCGCATTCAAACTTCTGGTGTAGAGTTTCCAAACAATACAAGCATTCCTCTTGTGAGTCGGAATTAGGCATCTTACGACCACACAAAGAGCAAATCTTAAAGCCAGTGTTGTTAGCTGACATACCAAACTCACACACACAAATTAACCAAAAGGAAAAAACAGCCCTAACAGCTAAGAGAAAAAAGGGAGTCAAAAAGCCACACACACAAAAATAACACTAAACTAAGCTAGGGAGGGAGGTTAACAGCTAAACCTACTATAAACATCTACACTACACTACACAAACTACTACTAAGCTAATAACACTACACTAACAACATTAGAAAAAACTTATCTGCTAGAGCCAAAGGAACATGGCAAATGAGAACAATGGAATACAGGTCAGCAGGGCATTACTGGAGAGGGAGAAGCTAGAGCCTTGGATCCATCATTGTTATGTTGCCAGACTGATGACATGGATAACATCAGTGTGTATGTGTGTGTGTGTATGTATATATATATATATATATATATATATATATATATATATATATACACAGATAGATATATATACAGATAGATATTTGGGAACTTATGAAGGATCAACAATAAAAAATGAACAAATGTGAATACAACTTAATAAGAAATACTTTAGAAGAATTAAATTAATTCTGAAAACAGTGCTGATATCTATGAACAAAATTCAAGCTATAAACCAATTTGCTCTTCCTGTCCTAACTTATAGTTTTGGAGTGATTGACTGGCTCCAAAAGATGTTGGATAGATCAGATAGGAAAACAAGAAGGACACTTCATGCTCATCAAATGATTTATAAAAATCAGTTCATACTAAGATAATATATTCCCCATTCCGAAGGAGGTATGGGCCACCTTGAAACTGATTACATGTATAGATCTGCAATCATGAGACTGCACACATATCTGCTAACCTAATAAGACTCAAATGTTGTGAAAATTTTGAAACATGAGAGAATAAATCTAAGATGACTTCCCTGCTTAGCCTAGCAGAAGCATATTGGCATCAAGCAGGAATGGAAATCAAACCAGAAGTAGATAAAAATCAGGCAGCGACTGAATGTGCCAAAAAAACAAAAGTAAGAATACAAGATAAGGATCATATAAGAAGGAAAGAAATGTGAAAGATGCATAAATATATTTGCAGGCATAGAAAACTTATGGAAGAACCTCATGTTCATCAAATCAAATGCAGGTTAAGGAGAGGTGAATTCAAACCAAAAGATGAAAGGTTCATACGTGTATACTAGGCTAATGGCCCTGGAGCCTTTACAAGCCTAGCCCAACATTAGTTCCCAGTGCCTCTATCAAGTACAGCCACTGGAGGGATCCCCAGGGTGAACTTTCCATTACCCATCCACTCATAAAGATTTCTCTTGAAGAGCGTCAGCGAGGTGCTCTGCTTGACATGTGTGGGAAGTCTATTCCAGAGCATGGGCAGACTCTGGGTGAGGAACCTGTCCCTCCAGCATGTTCCTGATTGTGGTAATGAGTTTGAGGTCTCTGGAGCATGTGGTGCGGATTGGGATTTCTTTAGATGTAGCATTTCTAACAGATCTGGGTCAGACATGGCTTTGTAAGTCAAGCAAAAGATCACCTCTAAGTAGGCGATATGAGACAGAGAATAACTGGAGTCTTTTGAGTCTGTCCATGTAGGACATGTGTTTAATGCTTAGGATCCTCTTCGTAAGGTACTTCTGTGGCCTCTCCAACTGTTACAGGTGTCTAGTGAGGTACATGCCAAATGGGCAGTTATACTCGATGATTGGTCTAATGAGGTGAGAGTAGAGAGAGAGAGACGATGACCTCTTTCATCCTGGATTCAAAACCCTTGGTAATGAGATGTGCCACACAGAAGCACTTTCTGACCACAGTGGCAATGTGGTGGTCAAAGGAGAGGTTGCTGTCAACTTGCATCTCCAGAGCTCTTATAACGTCTTCAGTGTTTAGTGGGCTCCCATCTAAGTGGTCATTAGTGGGAACTGAGTTTTTACCAAAGGGTATGACGACACATTTTTGGCGTTAAGTTTAAGGCTATGGTTTCGACACCAGTCATTGGTCTCAGTAAGGCCTTTCTGTAGGATGTCTGCATCACTTGTGGAGTTAATAATGGCTCCCAGGTTGCAGTCATCTGTAAACTTGATCAGACAGATTCCCTTTGTGTTTGCCTGCACTTCTGAGAAGTAGACACTGAACAGGAGAGGACCCAGGACCGATCTCTGTGGGACTACACTCATGACTGGTTGTCAGTCTGACTTGGAGTCCGCTACTTTCACACTGTGTGTTCTATCTGTGAGCCAAGTTGCAACCCACCTAGTGATACAGGGGTCGATGCCTAGTTTGGTGAGTTTATCAATAATTCCTGAGTGAGGAATGGTATCGAAGGCCTTGGCCAGATCAAGGTATGCTATATGCACTGCCTTACCTTCATCCACAGCCTTGGTGACTGACTCAAAGAAGCCAACCAGGTTGAACAGGCATGATCTCCCTTTCACAAAGCCAAATTGTGTGGCGTCTAGAGTTTGAAGATTTCCTGTATCTTTGTTAATCAGGTCCATGATGATGAGCTCCATAGCTTTACATATCAGACTTGTCAGGCTAATGGGGTGATAATTCCCAGGGTCTGTAGTCACTCCCCCTTTATGGAGTGGGGTGACTGTAGTAGTGCAATATTCAGTAGGGACAAAGCCTGAGGTGAGGCTGTGACTGAACAGGTCACACAGATGTGGTGCCAATTCACTTTGTAGTTCATGTAAAATACAACCAGGGATATTATTCTAGCCCAAGGAAGCTGTATTCATGGCCTTGGACAATGCAGCTTTAACCTGTGCTGCAGTAACGCTGGGTGCCTGGCATTTTTCCGGTATTGTGATTGGTCCTTTGTGGGGGGGGGGGGTGTAAAGTTGACAGTGAATCTGTCGGCCAGTATGTTGGCAATATCTGTTGGCTCAGGATAGGAGGTACCACTGTGTAGTATCTCTGAGCAAATCTGGCTATTGCCGTGGAGGTTCTTGATATAGCTATAGAAGGTTTTGAAATTGTTTTTAGTGCCTGCTGCATTTCTGCCTTCATAGCTGGCTTTAGAGGATTTGATGAGGGATGTCAGCTTTCTTTTGAGGCTAATAAGGGAGTTTTTCCAGTCTTGGGACTTCACCTTTTTCTGCAGCAGTTTCTTAGTTTCTTCCTTCTGTTCTAGAGTTTATTAATGGCAGAAGACCAGCAGATTGGCTTCCTTTTTTTTTTTTTTTTTTTTGGAGGAGAGGGTCTTGGTTGTTGGGTATGGCTAGTTCCATGCATTTGTGTACATGTTCATACATTGCATTGGTGTATGATTCTGCAGTTAGCTTTGGAGATGTTTTTCAAGGTGGTTACCTTTGCAGGGGGTGTGGGTAAGATGTGGATTTCCATGGTGATTAGATTATAGTCGGATCTGCTCATGGAAGGATTGACTATTGGTGTAGAGCAACAGTCTATTTATAACCAGGTCAAGGATGTTGCTTCTTCTAGTAGAGGTCAGAATGAGCTGGTCCTGGGCATTGGAATTGATGAATTACAGGAAGCATTGGGCCAGTGTATTGGTGCTTGAGTAGTTTTCCCAGTTGAGGGAGGGGTAGTTGAAGTCTACTAGTAAGCAAGTGCTGGGTTTGACCTTGATAAATTCCAGGGTGCTTTGGAATGTGGAGTGAGAGTCTAGGGACATGGTTGGGGACCTAAAGCAGGATATGATCTGGATCGACATCTTACCCAATGTTAGTTGTACCTGAAGTATCTCAGATGCATTTTGCTGGGCTACCAGTCTGGAGTTGAGCATATCCTTTATGAATGTGGAGACACCACTGCCTTTTGAGCTTCGGTCCTTGTTTTGGGGCCGAAAGGTGTAGAATGACTTATAGCCTGGTAGCACAGGGGTGCTTTTTGCTGCTTCAAACCAGGTCTTTGTTACAGCACAAATGGTAATGTTCTCCATTTTGAGGAGTGCTTCGAGTGAGTACATCTTGAGATTTCAATTTCTAGCGTTGAGCAGCATGACCCTCAGATTGCATTTATTTATATTTGTTATGGTGATAATTTAGTCTTTGGAACACCGCCTAAAAAAGGCACTATATGGGGTGACAAGAGCCTTGGCCAGTACCCAGAAACCTAGGGGTGACAGATGCATGCCATCTCTGGCAAAGAATCAAGGTTTGTCAGTCATGTCATCCCAAGCAGACAGATACTGGATCCCCTGAGAATGACAATAGAAACTTTGCCAGTTGTTGAAGTCAATCATATTTTGTTTGTACTGCGGTATCATTCTGGGTGATGGTAGGACACCGCTCAGGGCTAGTGTCATACCTGGCTGGGCCACATATTCTGAGAGCTCCACCATGTCTCTTTTCATGTTGTCCAGGGAGGTACATCTATGGTCATTCACACCCACATGGACAATGACAGACTCATACTTGTACTTGTTGTGGAGTGACCTGAGTGAGTGTGTTATGTGTCGGATTCTGGCATCTGATAGACAGCTGACTGTTATATTCTCCTTATTCAACCTAGTGAGTAGGACATCTGTGTGCCTCACTACTGAGTCACCTATGATTAGTGTACTGGGCAAGGTGTTTAGCCTTAGTGGCTTAGGTTGAGGGGCATACGATGGAGGTGAGCTATGTGTCCTGAAGTTTGTGCTGTGTTGTGGTGGTCGAGTGCATTTTTGTCTTGAAGGTCTCTGCTATTTGGGGAAATTTCTATTGAGAGCCTCTGCGAAGGTGGGTGTTTGTTTTGTGTTTTTATGTGAGAGCTGTGATAGTGGGTGTTCTGGAGGGCTGTGTGTTCCAAGTGGTGTGATACAGGTGTTGACCTTCTCCTCTTGACTAGCTAGTCCAATCTTGTCTGGAGAGTGCATAGCTTCCAATTTGGTACTATAAGTAAAACCCAAGATAGTGGGCTACGTACATGTTGGCTTACAAAGTCCATTCAACATGTGTGAGAAACAGACAATTGCAGGTTTTGTAAAACAAAACTGGAAACAGTTTCAAACTTTGTTGTTGTTTGTGACATATTAATAGCAGACGGACTGTATACTGAAAGGCATAATAATGTAGCAAGACTGTTGCACTGAAAATTGTGCAAACATTATGGCACTGAAGTGGCTGAAAAAAACTGGGAACATGAGCCAAAAAGCATCATAGAAAATGAGGAAGCCTACATCACATGGGATCACCCATTACCAACAGCTCAAAAGATAGATGAGAGAAAAACAGATATAGTTGTCCATGAAAAGAAAACAAAAGTAGCATTGATCATTGAAATTGCTACAACCAGTGACTACAGTATCTTGCGTACAGAGAGACACAGAGTCATAAAATATCAGGAATTGCAGGCAGAAATGAGAGCAAGGTGGAAGAACACTACCCAGACAGCTCCAATAGTAGGAACAACGTGTCTTATAAAAAAAAAAAAATCTACAATCGTATTTAGATATGTTACAAATGCATGCAACTCTGTACGAGCTGCAGAAGGAGTCATTACTGGGCACATTACCAGTGCTGTAAAGAGCACTTCTGGCTGACATCAAAGATTGAAACAATATTAATTTTATGAACTTTAATCGAACTTTGACTTGGGAATGGGGTCCATTCCCATCATGGTATTAGAAACTCAAAAGACTTGGAGAAATTAAAAAAAGGAGAAGCACACACACACACACACAGACAGACATATGTACACACACACACACATGTATATATATATATATATATATATATATATATATATATATATATATCTATATATGTATATACACACACACACACACACACATACGCACATACACATACATATACACCACAATACAAATGAACAGTGCCCGATAAAAAAAGGTGCTGGGAACTACTCAAATGTAAATCCACACAATATTCCAGCAATCGAATAAACAATCCTTAGGATTGTTTATTCAAGTGCTGGAACATATATATATATATATATATATATATATATATATATATATATATATATAGATCAACTTCAGTAGCCCAAAAGGTCACTTACTCAGCTTTCAGATAGCCAAGATGAAAAGGCCAACAACCGCAGAACACCAACATCCCGGAACAGCGACTTCCCACTCCAGGTAAGTAAACGCTTGGCCATCCTGAAAACATAGTAAAACCGAAGGAAAGTAAACCCATACCCCCCTATGTGACGGATACACCTCCTTACCCCCTAACTAAATGTACCAACTCTGAGACAGCACTACCGCGGTGGTAAGGGGCAAAGTTCAACGGGGTGGCCAAGTGGTTATTTACCTGGAGTGGGAAGTTAGTGTTCCAGGATGTCATTGTTCTGCAGTTGTTGGCCTTTTCATCTCGGCTATCTGAAAGTCAGGTAAGTGAACTTCCGGTCTGCTGAAGTAGATCCATATATATATATATATATATATATATATATATATATATATATATATATATATATACCTACATTTATATATATATATATGTGTGTGTGTGTGTGTGTGCGCACTATATAAATATATATATATAAGATGCAAATGATCAATGATTTCTAATTAAAAGAGACAATGTGAAACTCACTACCAAGAGGTACCAAGGTTGAAGGTGGACAAGTCCCATCTTCCCTGTGCAGCTGATCAATTGGTAGCATTTACTAAGCTATGTTTTGCAAATAAGATCACACTGATATTTGTGATATGACAACAGCTGAGTAACACAAAGTAAACACCTGCATCCATACATTTATCCCACCTAAGTCATATGTTCTAACACTAATCCTACCTCAAGACTCCTGCCTTACCCAATGGGATACTGAATACCTTTCCGCTAACAGTATACACACACACACCAAACTCACCACTATCCAATCAAATCAACACATTTATTTAAACATGTTAGGTTAACATGTTTACATTAGGCTAATGACCACCAGGGCCTTTATAAGCCTACGCACGCAACCCAATCGGACCCAATTGCATTCTCCAGTAATATGTGCATCTTAATTAGGGGGGCATGTTTGTTAGGATGGAAATGTTAGTTAGGAGATTGCTAAAAAGTTATGTTGGGAGTAAGTTAGTTAGGTAATATTTATTGTTGGCCTCGGTCTACAAGAGACATGGAGGCCAACAAGGGGATGAATTTATGATTACTCATCCAATGTTAGTTAAGGAATGTTTACAGTCAGCCTCTGTCTATTAGAGACATGGGGCCAAACCTGGGGTGAATTTCTGATTTCCCATCCAATGGTTAAGGTTACATTTGAATAAGGGTAGAATGGACTCTGCTTCACATGGATGGGGAGCCTCTTCCAGAGCATCCAGGAAACAAAAATGCAAGCCCAAAACTCACTTACGAAAAGTCGACTAAGACTGGAAAGCAGCAATAAAGGCAACGCAGTTCCTCTGTTGAAAACTTTAATGATAAAAACACGACAGAATACACCACATGTATACAATCAGCACCAAATGTTGAACACACTGATATTAAGCGCTTTCATCTGCCGATTGCAGACTTCATCAGAACATAATCAAGTGCTACTGTCTGTTGCATTTAAACAGTATTTGGTGCCAAACCAAGCTGGCTACTTAAAGACACATCACTGTATATACGGCACATCATATCCTATATACTCTACTATTTGATAATATATAAATAAATATATAAATACATGAATAATAGATTGATACAATGGATATTCTATACTAAAAATACTCTCTACTACATGAATTTGATACATATGAATAATGAATATTTAATAAATTTATAATAAAAAACATTGTAAAATATTAATAATATATATTTCTTACTTATAAATAATCTATAAAAGACATGAACTGGAGTCTATGTATAAGTGTGTATGATATATAAAATATCTAATATACAAATAAAATGTGTAACCACAAGAAAATGTCATATCAAATAATTACTATATACATAATTCTATAAAAATATTTGTATAAAATAGATCACATTTTAAGGAAGGGTTTAATACTAATAAAATCATCGAGTCCTGGGGTTCTGGTGGCATCAACTAAAATCTGCCACTTAATCTCCCTACATGCAAGTTTGGATTTCCAATCCCCCCTAGTGGATTAATAAATTCCTGATCAATTATAGTAAAAGTGAAGATGTGTTGTTCACCTACATCTTTGATGTGTCTATATAAGGCATTTTTGGGGTCCTTGGTTTTGATCCTATAATAGTGTTCATAAATCCGCTTCTTCAATTGCCTCTCAGTCTTTCCTATGTAGAAAGCTGGGCATAAATTACATTTGGCTAAGTACACCACTTGTTTTGTATAACAATAACCTCCCCTACTCCTAATTTTGGTATGATTCACATCTTCCAATATAATATGAGATGAGGTGTTTATATATTTACATTGTTTACAGCTTCCACATTTCTTGGTATGTGTTCGTTTATCCTTCTTATTCAAATCATGACTACCCATGTTCTCTAATTATTTCTTCATATTGGGTGCAGTCTACCTCAAGACTCCTGCCTTACCCAATGGGATACTGAATACCTTTCTGCTAACAGTATACACACACACACCAAACTCACCACTATCCAATCAAATCAACACATTTATTTAAACATGTTAGGTTAACATGTTTACATTAGGCTAATGACCACCAGGGCCTTTATAAGCCTACGCACGCAACCCAATCGGACCCAATTGCATTCTCCAGTAATATGTGCATCTTAATTAGGGGGGCATGTTTGTTAGGATGGAAATGTTAGTTAGGAGATTGCTAAAAAGTTATGTTGGGAGTAAGTTAGTTAGGTAATATTTACTGTTGGCCTCGGTCTATAAGAGACATGGAGGCCAACAAGGGGATGAATTTATGATTACTCATCCAATGTTAGTTAAGGAATGTTTACAGTCAGCCTCTGTCTATTAGAGACATGGGGCCAAACCTGGGGTGAATTTCTGATTTCCCATCCAATGGTTAAGGTTACATTTGAATAAGGGTAGGATGGACTCTGCTTCACATGGATGGGGAGCCTCTTCCAGAGCATGTAGATCCTTCCAGTAACATACCTGTCTCACCAGCATGTTTTATTTATGTCACAAGCAAAGTTCAAATCCCTGGATCTAGTGTTTCTGGTGCTGTTCCTTTTGTGGATGCGCAAAAGATCCATCAGGTCTGGATCTAAGAATGCTTCATATAACAACTACAGATCACCTCTTAACATGTCTGTAGGAGACTGGGTTTAATGACAGGGCTCTAAGGCTATCAGTATAGGACATTGTGATAATACTCTGGATTCTCTAGGTGAGGAACCTCTGTGGACATTCTAACTGTTGCATACACCAAGTCAGATTAATGCAGAAGGTGGCATTATGTTTAATGATGGGCCTGATAAGGGATGATTAGAGTGGTACTATAACTTCTTTGGACCTGGATATCATAATCTTACTTATAAATTGGGTGACAGAGAATGATTTGTGCCTTGGCTGTGTGTTGGTCAAAGGCCAGATTACTGTCTTTGTATGTTTCCAGATCTGTAATTACCGAGTCAACTCTTAGGCATGTGTTATAAATTGTCATTCTCCCGGGTAGATATTTTACCAAAAACTATAATGCACTTCTTTTTATACTGAGCTTTAATCTATGGCTTTGGCACCAGTCATGTGGCTTAGGTTCATAGGTTGGTACTAGGCTATCGGCCCTAAGGTCTATGCAAGCCTAGCCATAACAATTCCCTAGAAATTTCTTCCCACAATATTTACTTCTTTGGGCCCCTGTCTACAGGGTGACTGACATGATCCCCGGGGTGAATTTCCTGTCTCCCATCCAATCATCAAGGTTCCTTTTGAAGAGGGCCAATGAGGCGCTCTGCTTGACATGTATGGGCAATCTATTCCAGAGTATGGGGAATCTCTGGGTCAGGAACCTATCCCTCCAGCATGTTTTGTTCATTGTGATGATAAGGTTTAGATCCCTGGAGCGTGTGGCTCTGAGGGATTGGGATTTCTTTAAGTGGAGCATGTCCAACAGCTCAGGAGTTGACATGGCCTTGTATGTTAAGCAGAGATTGCCTCTGAGTAGACAATATGCCACGGAGTATAGCTGGAGTTTTTTTTAGATGGTCAGCATATGGCATCTGCTTTAGGCCTTCTTGCAGGATGTTAGTGTATAGGGGAATTTATGACAGCTCCCAGTTTACAGTCTTCTGAGAACTTGGTTTGCCAAAGACCCTTGACATTAGCCTTGACTTTCAAGAAGTAGATGCCAAAAAGGAGTGGACCCAGTGTGGAGCCCCATGGTACTCTACTGGTGATCTGCCTCTTGGTGGATGTGGTCTCACCAGTCCTGAGTTCTTGAGTCCTATCTGTATGCCAGTTGTCAATCCAGAGTGTTTTGTAGGGATTTATACCTAGTTCAGTGAGTTTTGTCCACAATACCTGAGTGAGGTATTGTGTTGAATGCCTCAGCCAGGTCTAGGTAGGCAGTATGTACCATTTTATCTTCATCCATTGCCTTGGTTACCTTCTCATAGAAGTCTACCAGGTTAAGTAGAAATTACTTTCCTTTGACAAAACCAAACTGGGATGGGTCCAGTGTCTTTGCTGATCATTTCATGATAATTCATTTCATGGCTTTGCATGTTAGACTAGTCAGACTCACGGGTCTGTAATTTATGGGGTTATATTCTCCCCTCTGTATTTCTCGGTTTTCTTTACTTTTTAAGCTTTTAAAACTGAACTGACACTTCTGTTATTCAGTGTATTTTAATCTGCCTTGAACTGTGGTATCTCGTTTGCTGTGCTATTTGCTTTGTTAGTGTTTACTCCATACAAATACAATACCACTTTCCTTTAAATATGAAATACTTTAGCATTGTGCTCTTCATAATAATGTATTTACATTCACTGCTATATGTTGACCTATTTCATTATTTGTCATGTTAATTGCATTTATATTTCAATGTACCTGTATAAGTTGTGTGTACATAACGATTGTATATTAGTTAAATTACCTTTCACCATCACCTCCTCCAATACCGAAATAGAACTTGTAACCAACACAAAACTATTAGGAGTCATCATTGATGACAGTCTGAAATTCGTACACTACAGGTAATAAAGAGAACTTACCAAAAATGAGGCATCCTCTATAAGATCAAATCATACCTAAAAGGCAAAGCAGTCATAGCATATTCTTTCCTTCTCCTTGTCCGTACTTATACTCCTCCTATAATCATTAATCATTCCTCCTCCCTCTCCTCACTAGACCTGTGTTACAACAAAATAGCCAAATTCATCTCAAACCACAACCACTGAACTCCCACTGTATATCTCTAAAACACCTTCAGTGCTTGAGCTATGGCACTCCCTAACTCATTCACAATTGATGACTACCCACAAATTCTTATATCTCCCTGAAAATTGTCCAAGCCTAAGCACCATGTTCCAGCAATATTACCCTAAGAGATCACTATGTTCAACAAACAAGTGGTTACTGACTGTAAGCAAGTCCAGGAACTTTGCTGGAGATGCACTGTACTTTTCCTATAATGCAAAAATTTGGAACTCTATACCCAAAGATCTTAGACAAACTGAAAATGCTAAATCATTTTAGAATCAGCTGAAACAATATCTATCTGATACGTGGCTATGCCCATGCTGTACTCCTGGCTAAGGCCTTACTCTAACTCTGCCTATGACTTCTTACAACAAAATGTTTTTTAGTCAAATTCATTCATGTCCTTTTCTCTACCCTTCTCTATCCCTCCTTATCAGACTCTACCTAACTCAGCTTATCAGCTCTAACTGCCACAACTCCATATATCTTGGGAAACATACCGCACATTGTATATCTAAAAATCAATTTTGGTAAATAATTTTTCACTACTATGTATACTTTATTAAATTCTTTGAATGTTTATATGTTTCTGTAACATATAAATAACAGCCTCAGTAAGAAGCTGAGATCCCTCATAAAATACTCCAAAGCTAGTTACGAAAATAAAATTGCCAAAGATTCCAACGACAACCACAAGGCATTCTATAGTTATGTCAAGAATCTAAATGGCAATGTTCAGATCTGCTCTGAGCTACAACAGAATGGCATTAAATATACTGATCCCAAGGATATTGCCAATTATCTTGGCAGATCGATTCAGTGCCAACTTCACCCCCCTTTCACCCCCTAAAGGGCCCGTCTCAATACCAAAAGATTGCCAAATTCTGGTACTCACTGCCACACAGCTAAAAAAACGCACTCTGCAAAGCTAAGAATACAGCATCCATGGGACCAGATGACATCCCGGGCTGTGGACTACATGAACTACAATTGAACTGGCACCTCACCTAAGTGTCATGTTTAATCATAGCCTCACCGCAGGTTTCGTGCCCAATGAATGGCGAACAGCTACAGTTATCCCACTCCACAAGGGGGGATCCACCTTGGATCCCAGGAACTATCGTCCCATCAGTCTGATGAGCCTGATCTGCAAAGCCATGGAATGTATTATCATGGAACTTATAAACAAAGACATTGGCAACCTTCAAACACTGGACCCCACCCAGTTTGGTTTCTTAAAGGGACGATCTTGTCTCCTCAACCTGATTGACTTCTTTGAATCAGTCTCTAGAGCCATGGACAAGGGTAAGGTGGTCCACACAGCCTTGCTTGACCTCGCCAAGGCCTATGACACCATCCCCTACTCTGGAATCATAGATAAACTTACTAAGCTGGGCATTCATCTCTACATCACTCAATGGGTTGCCAACTGGCTTACTGACAGAACCCACACTGTAAAAGTAGCTGACTCAAAATCCAACTCCAGACAAGCGGAGTACCTCAGGGTTCAGTCCTGGGACTGCTCTTGTTTAGCATCTACTTCTCTGAAGTACAGGCCAGCACTAAGGGACTCTGGCTAACAAAGTTAGCAGATGACTGCAAACTGGGAGCCATTACTGAACCCCCAAATTATGTGGATATTCTACAAAAGGGCCTTACAGAAACAGATGCTTTGAAGAAATGTATAGTAATCCCCTTTGGGAAAACCATGTACCCATGAATTACCACATAAGTGGCAGTACACAAAATACCAAAAGAGTGATAAGGGACTTGGGGACACAGGTGGACAGTGGTTTCATCTTCGATAACCACATAGCTACAACAGTCAGGAAATCCTTCTATGGTGGCACACCTCATCACGAAGGGCTTTTCATCCAGAAAAAAGGAGGTAATTGTCCCACTGTACTCATCCTTCATTAGACCGATTATAGAGTACAACGTCCCGTTTGGTATGCACCTCACAAGACATCTGCAACAACTGGAAAGGCCACAGAAATACCTCACTAAAAGAATCACAGGCCTAAAGCAGATGCCCTATGCTGACCATCTAAAAAAACTCCAGCTATACTCTGTCACATATCGCCTACTCAAGAGGCGATCTCTGCGTAACATACAAGGCCATGTCAAACCCAGTGCTGTTGGACATGCGACACTTAAAAAAATCCCAATCCCTCAGAGTCACATGCTCTAGGCATCTAAACCTGGTCATCACAATGAACAAAACATGCTGGAGGGATAGGTTCCTGTCCCAGGGACTTCCCATACTCTGGAACAGACTTCCCATACATGTCAAGCTGAGCATCTCTTTGGCCCCCGAACCCTGACAATTAGATGGGAGATAGGAAATTCACCCCAGGGATCATGTCAGTCACCCTGCTAGACAGAGAACCAGAGAAATAAATATTCTGGGAAGAAACAGTCAGGGAATTGTTATGACTAGGCTTGTATACATCCTAGGGTCGATAACCTAGTATCAACCTATGAACCTGTATGCTACCTGTCTAACTTGTAACTACTGCAGAACTTTTCTCCCCAGAACAAATGTAATAAATAAATAAAGACTTTGTATAATATGTCATGATCCAATGGCCCAAGGTGCGACTGAAAAGGGTCAAAAACAAATCTGACTGCTATGTTGTTTTTTTTTTTTCTATTCACCCTGTTCAGGCCTAAAGTATTTCTTATACTAGCCCAAGCATCCAGTAACAAAGCAAATAAATAACTAATACTTGAAAACTTTCTCAACAATGCCATTGACATCATGACTTGAAAAGTCTACAGTTTAATACCTGCATCTTGAGCTTACTATGAATACTTTAGGTCAATTAACAAATGGTTATTCCTATACCTAAAACCTATCCCTTTCTATGGTGGTTAAACAGTATGATTCCCTGGAGATACTTCAGATACAATTAACTGTTGGTAGGACACCTATTCAAGTCATTGCCAGCTACAGGATGCCCTCTCCTCCATGAATCAGGACACCCAGTCTACCTATTTGGATCTACCTGACTATCAAGATACATCAAACACCATGGTTTTGGGCAACTTTAACTACCCATCCATTGACAGGGTGAAATTACTTGTGCTCAAACTCACTTGCCCAAGGGTTCCTCAACTTTATTAACTACAATGCCCCTGAGCAGCTGGTTAACACCCCACAAGGGGTGCCAGCATCCTGGATCTGTTGCTTACTAATATGGGGGACAACTGTAGCATCCCCACTGTGAAGTCTTCTCTGGTGAGATGTGGCCAGGAATCAGTGTCGTTCAAAGAAACTATCACACCTGACCCCCCCCCAGCAACTAAACTAAAACACTTCTCCAAAGCAGATTATAACCTTTTTGGGGATGGCATAAATAGCTTCACTGTACACCCCCCCCCCCCAGATGAAACTGGCAACTATACCAAGTTCTACACCAGTGCTTTATACAAACACTTATATAACTGCATTGACTCGGTCATACTTGATAGGACCAAAACAAGCTCCTCAAGGAAGAGCAAACCTGTCTGGTGGACAACTGCTATTAACAGGCTTTACAGTAAGGAGAAGAAACTGCTGTCTACGAGTAAGAGGGGCTGACCCCTAAACTGATAAAAGTCCCTCCTCAACTTAAACAAGCAAATAAGACTTTTTGTTAAATGTTGAATGAATATTTAAAACTTAAGGAGCTCAGATGGCAAATGAGAACCAATGCCTTTCAAGCACCAGGACTTAGTGCAATTTCTATTAGTTCTATTTTAAAACTAAAAGCAGAATTTTATATGCAAGTGTTTTATATAGGATAATGTCATGTAGCACTTTTAGGTAGCTATTTGTATTTTTGTATGAGTGCATAGAGGAAGTGATGTCATTTTATGTGATTAAAATAATGTACAAAAGATTTTTTTTTATTACAATGGTATTCTGATGAAGTTTCTATTGTGAGACGAAAGTGCTAAATCAATAAATCGGTTATATCTTACTGGCTTCAATCTGGCTTTTTATATGTTTGTGGTTGGAGTGTGCTTTTCTTACTTTTTGTTAAGTCCTCCAAAGCAAACTTTGAATCCAAATTAGCTTCCATAGCTAAGGACAACCATAAGGTGTTCTTTAGTTACATTCATAACCTAAAAGGAAAGGCCTAGATTTAGGCCAAACTGGTAGTAAATGATATCACATATACTGTGCCTATGGACATAGCTAACCAGTTGGCTGACAGGTTCTCTGAAAACGTCACTCCCCTCTTCCCACCACAAGTAGCTCATGACATCCCTACCACCTGTCCCCTACCTTGTATCTCTAAACAGCAGGTCTAAATACCCTCTCTAAGGCAAAACAGCATCTATGGCACTTGATAATATCCCAGACTGTGTCCTACATGGGCTCTAACAAGAATTACAAACACCATTGGGTAATCTTTTCAATCACAGTCTAAGCATCGGCTTTGTCCCAGCTGAATGGAAAATGACCACTGTTATTCCCTTGCACAAAGGCGGTGCATCCACTGACCTCAGAAACTATAGAAATATTAGCCTGACTAGCCTTAGCTGCAAGACCATGGAGCAAATCATCATGGACCTTATCAAAAAAGATAAGTAATCTCCAAACACCTGACCCTACTCGGTTTGGATTTGTCAAAGGGAGATCATGCCTGTTAAACCTGGTGGACTTCTTTTAGACAGTCACCAAGGCAGAGGATGAGGGGAAATCTGTGCATACAGCCTACCTAGAATTAGCCAAGGTTTTTGACCCTATCTCTCAATCAGGCATCATTGCCAAACTCACCCAGTTAGGTATCAACTCTTATATTGTTAGATGGGTCACGAACTGTCTCAGTGACGGAACACATATAGTCAAAACAGGGGAATCCACTTCCAAGAGCAGACCTGTAACCAGTGGTGTTCCACAGGGATCAGTCCTGGGACCTTTACTGTTTGGAATCTATTTCTCTGAAGTACAACCAAAAACTAAAGGTCGGTGGCTGACAAAGTTTGCTGATGACTGCAAACTGGGAGCAGTCATAGAATCATCAAATGATGTCAACATCCTACAAGAGGGTCTTATACAAACAAATGATTGGTATCAAAGTCATGGCCTTAAACTCAATGGAAAAAATGTATTCTCATCCCTTTCAGTAAAAGCGATATTCTGGCCAACTACTACATCAATAGCAACACCCTAAGTATGCACTCAGTAGTGAGAGACCTTGGCATGCATGTTGACAGCAACCTTACGCTTGATCACCATGTCTCCACAGTGGTAAGACAGGCATTCTGTATTACTCATCTCATACGTAAGGGCATTCTGTATTACTCATCTCATACGTAAGGGCATTGCCTTCAGAAAAAAAAAGTTATAACATTCTTGTACTCTTCCCTCATCAGGCCAATAATTGAGTACAACACCACTTTTGGTATTGTTCTTTCTACGCACCTGCAGCAACTGGAGAGACCACAAATATCTCTCACAAGGAAAATTCAAGGCCTTCAGCATCTTCAGCATCTGTCCAGTGTGGATCACCTGAAATCACTGTCAATTTATTCCATTTCATACAGACTACTCAGAGACAATCTCTGTCTTGCATATAAGGCCATCTCTGACCCTGCTTTACTAGAAATGCTGCAAGTCGAATGGTACATTGATTACTTGTGCTAAAGACCTTAACCTGGTATGTGATTTTAATAGAACCTGATGGAGGGACAGATTTGTCTCTCAGAGGTTACCACACCTTTGGAACAGATTCCTACTTCATGTCAAACAGAGCACCTCATTGTCCCTCTTCAAACATAATCTGGACGATTGGATAGGTAACTGTAAATCTACCCCTCTTGGACAGGGGCAATAGGGGCTGATCATAGAAATAAGGGTAGAACTTGTCTAGGCTTGTAAGGGCCTTAGGGCCATTAGCATAGTAACTTCCTATGATCCTACGTGGCTTATGAATCTCACCTTTGTGTGCCAAGGAGATCAGTGCTATCAACTGTACAGTATACATACCTCCACAAAATCTGCTGATGAATGTCAGACTGTGTCACTGGTGTTTGTACTAATGTCCCATAAACCATTCTGAAAAAAAAATGCAATATGTATCTTATGCATGATATGAGTGGAGATGCATACCATATTCCCTCAACATGTTTTCCACAATAAGACTGTAAGCCTGATGCTATAAAGAAAACCTCAGTATAATGCTAGAAATCCTTTCTTAAAGGGCACTTTGTTCATTTACCCAAAATATGTGGCATAAACTACAGTCTTGGTTTATCTGCTTTGAATCACTGACATTTTTTTACTGGTGCTAATTCTACAGGTGATGGCACTGTATTCGTTTTAGCAGTGGACAATGTTGAGTATGCTTTCTTTGCAGGTTGCCACATTTCTGAAGTACATTGAAGATGTTTATGTTTTTAGGAGGACTGACAGACTGACAAATGTAATGCAAGACCTGCTGCCACTGCTCATTTTTCTGTTCTAAACCCCACCTCATTTTGGTGTGCATCTGACTTAAGTGAATGCCATCTACCCAAAACCCAAAACATAGCAGAGGTGTGGCATCACCATGTGCATTGCTGACTTGGTAGGTGGAGTGTAGATCTATGCTTAGTAATGTATTCATTAGTGCAGGAGCAGAACCAAGTGGATCAAGTTAATTTCAGACAGCAATCAGGATTACCATATGCATGGTTACAAAGAAACATGCACTACAAAGAAAAGATGGTTTGCAAAGCTGACCAAGTACAAGTCAATATTTTCACAGGCTAAATCTGTGAAATGTTTAGCATTACATGTTGTCATTTGCATTTTCTGCGATTTTCTGTTATACTGTCTTTTGCTCACCTCTTAGTGATATACTGATGGATTGTTGTGCGCAAATCAATGCAGCTTTCGAAGTACGTACACATGTAACATCATTCTACACTTGTGTATTTTACTGCTGGAGAGCTACACAGTTTGCAGTATGAATCAGCAAATATAGATAAACTGTGCTAGCCTTATGATACTCATGTGTGCATCAGGAAGGTATTTTACATGATATTACACATCTATATGCACTGCTCTGATGCACGTAAGTAGCAGAATGTATTAAAAATGATAGCATGCATCATGCTGAGCACAGCTAATCTTACTGAGCAGATCTCTCTAGTTAGTCTATGTCTGTAAGTATGGAATGTCTGCAAAGATCACTCTACCTGAAATTCATAGGAATTCTGACTTTTTATGTTTTATTGCTACTTACGTTATATTTTTAATTAGATGCGACTACGATAGCATTCATTGTACTGTAGGTGTTTTCCCCTCTACTATCCAAGAAGTAGTGTAAACCACAGCAAAGACAGCCAACCCTCTACTATAACAACATGCATTTGAAATATGTTATCAGAAGTACTTCCCCTACTGTGTAGCACATAGTTATACAACACTGTACATTAATGAAACATGGTGGAACTCTGAAAAAAAACAGTTTAATGAATTCCAAAGTCTGCTGGTGTATTTTTTGAAATGTTGTCATTTCAACAAGCAATGCCCCATGACTATTTTTTAACCACTTCAGTTTCCACTACTATTTATTTAGATCTAGCCATATCTACCTACCTAGCAATCAACATATATATATATATATATATATATATATATATATATATATATATACATATACATACATATACATATGTGTGTGTGTGTGTGTGTGTGTGTGTGTGTGCATATGTGTATATTATGTATACAGTAGTATTAGCAACAACAAGACACATACCTTTCAACTTCTTAGCACAATAAATCTGGACAAAGTCAGAAATTATGGTGGGAAAAGGGTCCAAAATTAGGGACAAGCTATAACATATTGCATATATAATCTTAGAAAGTTACTATAATAAAAAGTTTTGCATTGGCATGCACTTTCTGAAGGTTATGGAGTCTGAAACTCAAATGCTGTCATTATTTAGCGACAATAGTGTTTAAGGGTTTGTCAAAAAAACATTTAATGATGAACAGACAACAAATATGAAGCAAAAATCTGGACAGTCGAACGTTATGATTAGGCATTCATACTTCAATACTTCAAGTGTGGTTTATTTACAGCAACACTTGAAGATAATAAGAAAAAATACTTTTGATAATAAGTAATGTCATCTCAAAAGAAATAAGTCTTACAGTTCATCATCTTTCCTAGACAGTAATCTATGATACCTGGTTTTACTCTTTGCATTGCCCCTCTTCTGGTCCAGCACTTTTTTCTGTCTCCCTAAGAGGCCAGTGTCACCTATCTTCACTCACTTGCTGTATAATTCACTGCCTATGGGGGTCTGCATAGTATTACCTTGTTTCAAGACAGGTCCATCTCCGCCCCACCCCCACACACTCCTCCTCCTTCCCTCTTTGACCCTATTTATTATAAGTAGGTGACATGGCCTCCTCTGCTTAGAGCAGATGTGGATCCTCCTTCCAAGATGGCATTTCCACACAGCCCACAGCAGTTCCAAGGGGACACATTATCTCATGAAACCCCTCCCTAAGACTGGAACTTTGAGGACAAGCATCATTGGTGAGCCAGATACCAACCTTGGATGAACCACAGTTTCCTTGTTATAACACTACCCTTCCAGCTGTACCTCCAGATTGACACCTGATATAGCACTGTGACTACCTAATGTCATGCATAGTTTTTAGTGGAATGAGCTTTCCTCCTAAATATATCAGTTCAGTTTGGTTGACGTATATCACGTCACTTTTCTCCTAGTTTGTTTGTGTCTTTCAGCTTTTCCCGGTTAGGGGTCACCACAGTGGAACTCCGGTCTGCTAATGATTGGCAGTTGATTTTTAAGTACCAGCTTGCCAGGCCTGACACACAACCTTCAACGAAGGTAAGCCCATTCACGCATGTCTCCACTCAGAAGACGCTCTGAGAATCGAACCGGACAGCATCGTACTGTGAGGCGACAAAACTGCCACAGCACCACCACCGTGGGTTTAAGTCACTTTTCTCCTAATACTGAGGAAAAACTCTGGGTTAGTACATACATTTTTTTGAGCTTTAGTATCTCTGTGCTCTTTTTGCAATTTCCTCTCATTCTCTTCACTACTTAAGCTCATCTTTTGCAACTGCCAGTTCACATGGAATGACTATGGTGTTTGGGGCATTGCGTGATTCTGATTGTGTCTCAATATACTAGTTCTATTGCTGTATTAGTTATCCAATTGTTACACCCATTGCCATACTCAGAGTAGTTTTGATCTCATTATGTGTGGATAAAGCCACATAGTTATGCTTATTTTTAATTTGGGTGTCATGTTCTAACAGCAGCTGTAATTTTCCTTCTAATCATACCAATTTGCCTTTTCATTTGCACTACACTGGACATAAGTAATATCATTCCAGCTTCTGTATTTTAGCACTTACTGGCTGTATGTTTGGTCATGTCTTCCATGAACTCAAGCTGGCTGAAACTCTTGCCTGTTTACATGAGCTGTGTCAAAGTTTCTGTCCCTGCTATGGAGCTTACATCTACAAAGAGACTTTTCTTTCCTTGTATCAGCTGATAAACAGAATGGTTGTCCATTTTGCTACTTTAATGACCGGTCTTCTTAATGTAAAACATTTACAAAGCTTTTATTATTTTGCGTTTTTATTCCATTTCTGGAAAGTTTTGATCAAGTGCACTTAAGTCAATGATTTTAGTCTTCTGTGTTTCTTTGCACAACTTCTTTAAGATACCTGTGTTAAATATTTGCTACCATTTTTGGTTTTATATATATATTTTTTCTGTTATACAGACTGGGATACTTTACTTTTGTGATTATGTGTCTGTAAACAATAATCATTTCTGTTTCTGGCCTCTTGGAGTTGTGCTTTTATGGATTCATTCTCTACTTGTATATTCAGATATTTCATTTTTAGGTAAAGCAGGAAAACTGTTGACATTTTATAGCTCCTGTCTCAACTTTCCATTTTCCATTTGTAAACTTAACAATAACAGTTTGCATCTGAGACTGACTTTCCTTTGTTTTTTCCTGTTCCAGCACTAAGTTACTTAGTTCCTTTGCTTTAGTCTGTGATGTCTCATGACTTAGCACTTCCAGGCTTACTTTTTCCACATTTACAAAAAGATGAGACCCCCTACTGAATAAATCAGCTATCTTTTGTATTGATTTGCCATTATGTTTTGGTCAAGGTCAGCCAAGCACCTTGCCCTCAGCCAAGCACCTTGCCAATCTCTGTCATTTTACTTTGATGTTCAAAAATAATTTCTTCCACCATACATATGAGCTCCTTCTCCTTGAAGACATCACTGTCTGACTGCTTTAATATTTCTACACTCGCAGGTAATTGTCTACTGTTGTCTTCTAAGAGTGCTTCATTTACTTTCTCTTTTTCCTGGTTACTCCTTTGTTGTACCACGCTATTTCCTACAAAAAAAAAAAAGTTGCAATGCCTTTTCTAAGATTCTTGCTTCTTAGCAATTCTCATGTTCTGCCCCTCAGCACAATCTATTCCACGGCACAGTTATTTTTTTTTCTTATTACTGCTTTCGCCTCTCATTTTCAGTACAGGAAACTCACGATCAGTTTACTAAGTTTGTAAACATGTTTTTTTTTCTTGTGCTACATAGCATTCAATACCCTTTGAATATAAACCATCAGTAAGTACAAAGTCAACACCTCTTTCTCGCTTTATATGGCAATTCCCCCTTTTTAAGGTGAGAAGGTTAAACCAATTAGAATCAACACATTTATTTTTTGTTTCTTTACAAAACACTGAGCTCCCTTTTCCTGCCAGAGTGTTTAACCTTTTAAAATCAGCACAGTTGTCTTGATTTGCTTAACACCCCTTCTTTTATGTCAGGAGTCTCACTTTTGCAAACAGCACTGTACATCAACTTTAGTTTCACAAAATGTGAGCAGTGTTTTGCTAAAGCAGTTTTATCACAATCATTTTGTTTGCTTGTTTGTATAAAGCCAGCAAGGAATGCCCTTTTCCAGGTTACCATTTATCTGCCATGAAGGCCCACTTTAATTGCTTGTCTAAGTCTTCATATATGTTTGGGTAAGTATTCTTCTAAGTCCACCAGCTGCAGAGGGTTAACAATTTACCACCCAGGACACATGCCTTTTATTCATGAATTTCATACATTTTAACAGAGATGTTCTCACTGTTCAGGCAGTACCCAATACAATGCCCCTGCCTAGGCATCCGGCATGGTTCAGTGCTATGTAAAATTAGACATTATCACTAGCAGCAACCTGCAAGAATCAGTGCTGTATGAAATTATAAAGTTCACCACAGATAGTACCTGTTAAAATTATCTACCATTTATCTGACATTTCCACACTACACTTTTTATAATAATCACACACAATTTCCAGCAGTTTTTCACCAAAACAATGTATTCAGAGGCACTATATTTCTTTCTTAAAAGCATTAGCAGACAATAATTTTTAATTTGGTTGAACACAGGCCAATTCACAAATTCAATAAATGAATAGTTCAGCTATGCTGCATTCTATTTTACTTGTTGTTGCATTCCCTAATGTAAATTTGCTTGATCAGTTTGTAAAGATTTCACTCTTCACACAACAGAGCTACACATTTGTTTTACAATAAACAACCAATGACTCATGTTTTTCTTCTTAAATGAAGAAGTCCCAATCCCTGTAGTTTCCCATTTTCCAATACACAGTTCATTTGTAGGCTACAAACTTCCCTAGGTGAATTACACAGAGCAACAAAAAAAAATGCAGAAATACTATTGTGTTACTTCTGTGCAGCAACACCTTTGAACTGTTTCAGAAATACCATATTCTCTGACTCAACCTTGTTAGTACTTTTAAACTGCAGAAATACCATGCTTCAAAAACACTTTACGCATTGCTTAGCAGTGTCATTGTGCAACAGATAGCACACTTGACTTTGGTACAAAAGAGTGTGAGTTCCATTCCCACATCAGTTAAACAAATAACTGGTATTACCATGCAGCATGAGGGGTTGCTGCTTTCCCGAGTGTGCCATTCTTCAGATGAGGTGTTAAACAGACACTCCATCTACATGACTTGGTGGTAGCTCAGATGGAAGTAAAAGATCCAACAACACTTACCAAAAAGATATAGGAAGTTCTCAAAACCCTGGCAAAATTTCCTATAATAGTATAAATACCACCAAGAGGCTAGTGCCTAGTGGGACTAAGTTGGTCTACAAAGGTTAAATAAAATATCTGGGCTGTTGTTAAAATACGCAGTGCAGTTAGCATTTTTCAGTGCACAAAACTCAGAGCTGCATAATATGATGTTTTCAACAAAAGGAAAAAGGCAATGCAGTGCTTTTCCACAACCTCTATAGCTATCTGACTTATTTTCGCACAAAAGCCAGTACAACAATGCTTCTCTACATATCACTGAACAAAACATTGTATTGCCACCTTTTTTCAAAAACGCTATACATCAGCTACTGTTTAATTTTTTAAGCCCCCTCGTTTTCACATTTTGCATCTAACATGGATGAGACAATTTTACACCACAGTGTTATAGTTCACTGATTTCAGTTCTACTTTTAAACTAAATAAGCTGCTTTTTGCAGAACACTTAATAAATACATTTCTAAATGTTTCTTCCACCAGCTTAGTATATTCACTGTGCATATCTTGGTAAGCAACCTTCGGTTTACTTGATAATTTGCCATTTGCCATGCCACACATTTCTTTTTAAACTTGGTCTATGGAGTAAATACACTTCTCTCTCACACTCAAAAGTACACACCTTCTGTGTGTCTCTCTCTCTGCCTTTGGGTGTGACAAAAAAGAAGCCTTTCACTCTGCTTAGCATGCAGTTAAGAATTCAAGTAACAATGTACATTGAGTTTCTGCTTTGTTAGACTCTGAGATTTCTCAAAATAAATAAATAAATACATAAATTTCCCTTAAGAAGCAAGTATAACATTTTCTCAATTTCTACAGGTAGAGAAACAGCTTATAATGGAAACTGCACTTGCATGGAATGATGCAAGGATCAAAATATAGCACAGTTTGATTTCTTCGGGCCAAACATTTACCACTGAATAATAATTAGTGTAGCATTAACTACTGAAGACTCAGCTTTATACTTCAATTCACTTTATTCATAGATAATTACTCATCTGAAAAATGAAAAGTAAAAATAATGGCTTTGTTCAGCCAAATGTCTTGTACTATGTACTCCTTTGCTGGCTAATGAACATTGACAATTGGCTTTATCCCCTACAGGCCTTAGAATGTGCGCCTCACTGGTAGTTTATCTCCATTTCCCAATGGTCATCATCTTCTTTATTCAGGCTCACACTGCACATGTCCCTGTGTGCCTCTCTAATGTTCACCTAGAGGTGGACGAAGGCTAAATCCTCGCACATGACACAAGCACTCGGGTCTCCCCAAAGCAAGTACAAGTATGACTCAATCATTGTCCATGCTGGTGTGAATGACCTGAGGCGTGCCTCCCTGGACTACATGAGGGGAGACATGGAGGAGCTCTCTGATCATGTGGCCCAGGCCGGTGTGGCCCTGACCTTGAGCGGCATCCTACCCTCACCTAGAATTATGACACAGTATAAAGACAAAATGATCAGTTTTAATAATTGGATAAAATTTTGGTGTCATTCAAGGGGGATCCAGTGCCTGTCAGCCTGGGAGGACATGCTCGACAGGCCATGTTGCTTTGCTGGGGATGGCTTGCACCTGTCACCCCTGGGCTTTCGGACATTGGCAAAGGCTCTTGCCACCCCCATAGTGCCTTTTTTGGGCAAGGCTCAAAAGACAAACCCACCACCATAGAAAACACAATGAAAAATAAACTAAGGGTGGTGCTGCTCAACGCCAGAAGTCTAGGCCTCGGGATGCACGCACTCGGGGCCCTCCTCAGTGTGGAGAACATTGATATCTGTGCAGTAACAGAAACCTGGTTCAAGGCTCCAGAGAGCACCCCAGCATTACCAGGTTATACCTCATATCATGCTTTTCGGCCCCAATACTCAGACCGAACCACAAAAGGAGGGGGAGTATCCATATTCATAAAAGATACCCACACTTCCAGGTTAGTGGAGTTGCATGAAGCATCAGAAACCATCCATGAGCAACTAACAGTGGGCAAAACTGCCTTTCAGTTTGTAGCATGCTACAAACCACCCTCTCAAAATCAGGAATCCCACTTGGCCTTCCTTAGAACACTGGAGAATATGAAGATCTCTCCAAACACCATTATATTGGGTGACTTCAACTTCCCAAACATAGACTGGGAGCACTACTCAAGCCCCAACACCCTAGCCCAAAGATTCCTAGTATTTATAAACTCTAATGCTATGGAACAACTAGTCACCACCCCCACAAGAGGTGAAAACATACTAGACCTGGTCATCACCAATATGGGGACTCTATGCTCCACACCAGAGGTATACCCCAAATTGGTAAGATCGGACCATAAGTTAATTTCACTGGATATCCACATCCCAACCCCAGCCCCAGCCCAGAAAACCACAGTGAAGAACTTCTCAAAAGCAAACTTCACACTTCTCAAACCCAAGGTGGAATCCTTCAAGGCCCCCGGGCCAGTGGAAACTACGGCCCAAACTGCAGAATCCATTATAATCACATTCTATGGACACCTCCAGGAATGCATAGATCATGCTATCCCAAACAAAACCAAGACCCAATCTTCCAAAGGCAGGCATCCAGTCTGGTGGACCCCAGACATAAATAAGCTGTACAACAAAAGGAGGAAGCTACTGCATGACAGAACAAAATCCCAAAAAGGGAAGGCATCTCTGATCAGTACTAGCAAAAAACTATGATCCCTCATAAAATCCTCCTAGGCCAACTTCAAGAGAAAAATTGCACAGGACACTAAAGATAATCACAAGGCTTTCTTTAGTTACGTCAGGAACCTGGGTGGCAACTCCCAGATATGCTCAGAGTTGATCCAAAATGACACAAAATACACTGAACCTACAGACATTGCCAACATGCTGGCAGACAGGTTCAGTGCAAACACCCCCCCCCCCACAAAAGAGCAAATCTCTTTCCCAGCATAGTGCTGCCTCCCAAACATCTCAGATGCTCAGGTGAAAGCAGCCATCTCCAAAGCAAAAAACACAGCATCACTGGGACCAGACGGTGTCCCTGGTTGTGTCCTGCATGAACTCCAAGAAGAGCTAAAACCTCACGTAAAGCTGCTGTTCAATCTCAGCCTTTCCACAGGATATGTACCCAAAGAATGGCATACAGCAACAGTGGTCCCACTTCACAAGGGTGGTGCCTCTATGGATCCTGGAAACTATCGCCCCATAAGCGTGACTAGCCTCACCTGCAAAGATATGGAGAGGATCATCATGGAACTCATAAACAAAGACATTGGGGACCTACAGACATTGGATCCTACCCAAATTCAGCTTTGTTAAAGGCAGATCCTGCCTCTTGAACCTGGTAGACTTCTTTGAAACAGTCACAAAGGCCATTGATGAAGGGAAGGTAGTCCACACAGCCTACCTGGACCTCGCAAAAGCCTTCGACACAATACCCCACTCGAGCATCATAGGTAAGCTCTCCAGCTTAAATATAAACCCCTATGTCATAAGATGGGTTGCAAACTGGCTCAAAGACAGATCCCACATGGTCAGAATTGCTGGTGCCATGTCAGACTCGAAACCAGTTACAAGTGGTGTCCCACAAGGCTCAGTCCTAGGACCTCTCTTGTTCGGTATATACTTTTCTGAGGTACAGGCTAACACGGGAGGACTGTGGCTGACAAAGTTCGCAGATGACTGCAAACTGGGCGCCATAATCGGCTCCCCAGCTGACATAAGCATCCTCCAAAAGGGTCTCACAGAGACAGATAACTGGTGCCAGTGCCATGGCCTAAAGCTAAACACTAAAAAGTGTATAGTCATACCCTTTGGCAAAAACAAAGTGCCCACAAATTGCCACATAGGCGGTAATCCATTAAGCACGGAAGAAGTAATTAGGGACCTGGAGACCCAAGTTGATAGTAATCTCTCCTTTGATAACCACATTGCCAAAGTGGTTAGAAAGACCTTCTACATAGCCCACCTTATCATGAAAGGATTCACATCTAGATCAAAGGAGGTCATCATGCCTCTCTATTCATCCCTCATCTTGCCCATAATAGAATACAATGCCCAATTTGGGATGTACCTTACCCGGCACCTGCAGCAATTGGAAAGACCCCAAAAGTACCTCACAAAGAGGATCAAGGGACTCAAACAGATGCCATATGCTGCTCGGCTAAAGAAACTCCAGCTCTACTCAGTTGCGTACTGCCTACTTAGAGGCGATCTATGCCTGACATATAAAGCTATGTCCAACTCGGAATTAATGGACATGCTCTACCTCAGAAAATCCAAATACCTTAGAGCTACGCGATTGATGGACTTGAACCTCAGCACAGAAATAAACAGGACATGCTGGGGGGACAGATTCATAACCCAGAGGCTCCCTCTGCTCTGGAATAAAATCCCGGGCCATGTTAGCACTGTCTCTTGCGCGTCAGGCAGAATTTTTTCCCACTCACCCACCCTGTTACTATTCTGTTTTTAAATACCACTGTCTTTCTAGCTGCCTGCCTCTTATGTTAATTTGACCATATATCTCATTTCCTCTCTGCTTTCACTGGCTTGTGTGAGTAAACACAAAATTATCATTTTGTGAAATCACTCCCATTCAACTATTTAAATTTATTGGCCATCCTACCATATTCCATAGTACCAGAATACAAAAGTGACCACCCCGTTTCAATCTATCTTGCTGTTTTAAAAATAGTGACTCCCCACTAAAACTTAACTTTTTAGACAGGTAAAACTTAAGTTACCTACTTTCACATATAACTTCTCTACACTGCAGTGTTTAGGATAAGCATTTTTTTTTCATCTTACCTTTAAGCATCCCTGTAACAGCACTTGCTCTAATACCTGCTGGAGAGCACTAGGGCGCCTTAAACTGATAAAAGCACTCAACTCTCCTTGTTAATAAGGAGAAATTAATCATAGGCACTAAACCTATATTTGCAAATTAGCTTGCTAAGGTAAGGGAAAACAGCTCCTGTACTTTACAAAAAAAGCACCAAACCAGGCAGGGTCAGCTTCCGGTGATTTCTCTTGTCCACCTGGTGAATCTGAGCATACTAGAGCAATGCAGCAATTGTCTCATGTGCACAGACAACCCTCTCCTCCTACCACCAAACACTACAACCTGTGAGAGAAGCACGTACATAGCCAAACTGGAAGCAAAGCTCTCTCCACCCGAGATTGTGCTAGACAGTCAAGAGGAGAAGGTTAACACCTGCACTACACCTCAAGCAACACATAGCCCTTCTAAACCCACACCACCAACACCCACACATAGCAACACTAAATCCACATATGCAGAGGCCCTTAACTGTAACCTGCCCAAGCAACAAGGAGCTCCGAAGCTGAAACGCAAACAAACACCAATCACAACCAAAGTGTCATATAGCTCACAACACCAGTGTGCCACCCAGCAATAGCCCCTAAGGCAAGACAATGTACCTAAAACTTTAGTCATAGTTGACTCTATAGTCAGGCACACTGATGTCCCACTCAGCAGGCTGAAAAAGGAGAAAATTACAGTCAGCTGCCTGTCAGGTGCCAGGATCCACCTCAACACATGCACTCAAGTCACTCCACAACAAGTACAAATATGACTTTGTCACTGTCCATGTTGGAGTGAATGACTTGAGACATACCTCCCTGGACTATATGAAAAATAGACATGAAAGAGCTCTCGGATCATGTGTCCCAGGCAGGTATGACCCTAGCCCTGAGTAGCATCCTGCCTTCGCCCAGAATGTTACCACATTATAAGGACAAAATGATTTACTTCAACAATTGGCTAAGCTTCTGGTGTCATTCAAAACGGATCCAGTATCTATCTGCCTGGGACGACATGATCAACAGACCACGATGCTTTGCCAGAGATGGTCTGCACCTGTCACCACTGGGATTCAGGTTACTGGCTAAGGTTCTTGCCACCCCTATAGTTCAAAGGACAAAACCACCACCATAACAGGTACAAACATGCAAAATCTGAAGGTAATGCTACTCAAGGTTAGAAGTCTAAACCTCAAAATGCACTCTCTGGAGGAACTCCTAAAAAAATGGAGAACATTGATATCTGTTCAGTAACAGAGACCTGGTTCAAGACTCCAGAGAGCACCCCTGCAATACCAGGCTACAACTCTTACCACACTTTTCAGCCACCAAATCAGGATCGAAACACTAAAGGTGGAGGAGTGTCCATATTCACCAAGGATATTCACACCACCAGGCTAGTTGCCAAACACAATGCGTCTGAAATTCTCCAGGTGCATCTAACACTAGGTAAGACTGCAATCCAAATTATAGCTTGCTACTGATCCCCCACCATGCCCCAAGATTCTCACTACACCTTTCTAAACATAATGGAAAATATTAAGATACAACCAAACACCCTAATACTGGGTGACTTCAACTACCCTGCCATTAACTGGGAAAACTACTTATGTACCAACACCTTTGCCCAACAGTTCTTGGAATTCATAAATTCCAACGGCATGGATCAACTAATCCATTGTCCCACCAGGGGCTCCAATATCCTGGACCTGGTCATTAACAACATGGAAAATCGATGCTCCACGCCTATGGTCACCCCCTCGTTGGTCATATCAGACCATAAGCTAATCACCCTTAACATCCAAATCCCACCCCCACTCCCAGTAAGGAAACCTCCATAAAAAACTTCTACAAAGCCAACTTCATGCTACTCAAGTCAGAAGTGACAAACTTAATGACACCCATGCAGATTGGAACTGAAAGTTAAACTGCTGAGTCCAACACTAAGGCACTGTACAAGCACATCTACTCATGCATGAATCATGGCATCCCAAATAGAACCAAGATGCTCTCTTTCAAAAAAATTAAGCCAATCTGGTGTTCCTATGCCAAAAACAAACTTTACAACAAAAGGAAGAAACTGTTGCAGAAAAGAGGAAAATGCCAGGATGCAAAAAACTCCCTTACCACCCTCCGTAAGAAGTGAAGATCCTTCATCAAATCCTCCAAAGCTAGTTAAAAAAACAAAATTGCCAAAGATTCCAAAGACAACCACAAGGCATTCTGTAACTATGTCAAGAATCTAAATGACAATGCTCAGATCTGCTCTGAGCTACAACAGAATGGCATTAAATATACTGATCCCAAGGATATTGCCACTATCCTGGAAGATAGATTCAGTGCCAACTTCACCCCCCTCTCACCCCCTAAATGGCCCATCTCAATACTGGAAGATTGCCAAATTCCGGCAATAACGGCCACACAGGTAAAAAATGCACTCTCCAAAGCTAAGAATACAGCATCCATGGGACCAGATGACATCCCGGGCTGTGTACTACATGAACTAAAAAATGAACTGGCACCTCACCTAAGTGTCATGTTTAATCATAGCCTCACCTCAGGCTGTGTACCCACTGAGTGGCACACAGCTACAGGTATCCCACTCCACAAGGGGGGATCCACCTTGAATCCTGGGAACTACCGCCCGATCAGTCTGACGAGCCTGATCTGCAAGGCCATGGAACATATTGTCATGGAACTTATAAAAAAGACATTGGCAACCTTAAAACACTGAACCTCACCCAGTTTGGATTTGTGAAGGGCTGATCTTGTCTCATGAACCTGAGTGACTTCTTCAAATCAGTCTCCAGAGCCGCGGACGAGGGTAAGGAGGTCCACACAGCCTTTCTGGACCTTGCCAAGGCCTTTGACACCATCCCCTATTATGGAATCAGATAAACTTACTAAGCTGGGCATTAACCCCTACTTCACTCGATGGGTTGCCAACTGGCTTATTGACATATCCCACACTGTAAAAGTAGCTGACTCCAAATCCAGCTCCAGACAAGTGTAGGGTTCAGTCCTGGGACCACTCTTGTTTGGCATCTCCTTCTCTGAAGGACAGGCCAATATTAAGGGACACTGAATAACAAAGTTCACAGATGACTGCAAACTGGGAGCCATTATTGAATCTCCAAATGATGTGGATACTCTACAAAAGGGCCTTAAAGAAACAGATGCTTGGTGCCAGATCCATGGACTCAAGCTCAATGCCAAGAAATGTATAGTTATCCCCTTTGGGAGAAAACATGCACCCATGAATTACCACATAGGTGGCAGTAGACTAAACACCGAAAGTGTGATAAGAGACTTAAGGACACAGGCGTACAGTGGTCTCAACTTTGATTATCATATCGCCACAACAGTCAGAAAATCCTTCTATGTGGCACAAGTCATCACTAAGGGCTTTTCATCCAGAAAAAAGGAGGTCATTGTCCCACTGTACTCATCCCTCATTAGACCCATTATAGAATACAATGCCCCATTTGGTATGTATCTCTCAAGACACCTGCAACAACTGGAAAGGCTGCAAAATACCTCACTAAAAGAATCATAGGCCTAAAGCAGATGCCCTATGCTGACCACCTTAAAAAACTCCAGCTGTACTCTTGTCAAATATCATCTACTCAGAGGCGATCTCTGCTTAACATACAAAGCCATGTCAAACCAAGAGCTGTTGGACATTCTACACTTAAAAATCCCAATCCCTCAAATCCACACGCTCCAGGGATCTAAACCTTGTCATCACAATAAAGAAATCATGCTGGAGGGATAGGTTCCTGACCTAGAGACTTCCCAGACTCTATAATAGACTGTCCATACATGTCAAGCAGAGCGGCTCTTTGGCCCTCTTCAAAAGGAAACTTGACGATTGGATGGGAGAGAGTAAATTCACCCCGGGGATCATGTAAGTCGCCCTGCTAGACAGGGGTCCAGGAAGTAAATAGTGTGGGAAGAAATAGCCAGGGAATTGTTATGGCTAGGCTTTTAAAGGCCCTATGGCCGATAGCCTAGTACCAACCTATGAACCTCTCCACAGTACTTCATCTCTCTCTCTCTCTCTCTCAAAGGTACAGTGACGTCCTACACTCAGGGTTTGTTTGCATCCTCCTGCTAGATGGTTTAAAAACTGTCACTTCTCACCCCACCCATATAGGTTTCCACTACACATGCGCGCGTGCACACACACACACACACACACACACACACACACACACACACACACACACACACACACACATACATAGATATTAGACATAGGGGTCCCTTTCAGATGATAGACTTTTGACAAACTAGAAATTTACATGATCAAGACAATATGACTGAGGTTTCCTCACTGTAGTGCGATCTTGATGTTGGTATATATAATTTGCAAGGGGTGTAGGGGTGTGGGGGTGTAGGAGGGCTTGCCCCCACTACAAAAATGTAAAAGAACGTAGATTTTTTTTTTGTTGCTGTTGTGGGGGTTTTTTTGAAGTTCAAGTTTTAAGAAACTCAGTCATATGGTCTTAACCATTTCTAAAAACTCGATCTTCTGACATAAACACACAGACCCATATATATATATATATATATATATATATATATATATATATATGTATATATATATATATACGTATATATATATATATACATATATACATATATATATATACATATATATATATACATATATATATATATATATCTATAGCTATCTATCTATATATATATATCTATATCTATCTATATACATATCTATCTGTATCTATCTATATACATATCTATATATATATATATATATATATATATATATATATATATATATATATATATATACACACACACACATATATATACATATATAATCCAACCAAATGGTGTTGAAGTGCTGAAATATAACCAAGTAACAAGTAGTAGCACAACGTTGCGAGTCCACAGATATGATTTACTGATACAAAACACACAAATAGTTAAGCACTTTCATCAAACAGTATGACTTCGTCAGAACAATTAAAATATGAACTTTCAGACTTAAATAACCCACAGTTTGAATTCATTGGTCTAGAGATTAACAAATCATATTTCAAACATGCCAAATCTCATAAATAATAAACAAATAAATAAAGTCAGCATTGAACATGATAACCATTGCAATATAATTATAAAAATAAAAATAAAAGTAAAAATTGTAATGCAAAAATGCAGGAATATGAACTACTGACATTTTAAAAAAAAAAACTTTCTTACATATTAAGAATTAATTCACTGACTGAACAGCCCATGTATTAT
>NC_056748.1:544760160-544776655 GCF_019279795.1 Protopterus annectens | reverse complement strand
AAAAGACATTTACTTACTACAAGAAACTACATCATTTAAACTCATTATAACTGACATTTTATGAATAGAGTATTTTCCTGAATCTGTGGTGTGTCAGTATGATACCTAGGTCAGAGGTTATACTAACTGCCTTCAGTTTCTCTGTGAGAATTCTGTGATTTTAAGCTGTTGAAGTAGTTCATGGACACTGTGCATGAGACAGCCCATTATCCCAGATTGTCTCCTTAACATTTTGGCGGAAACTTATTAAAACTTGTGGCAAAACATTCATTTTGTCAATAGAGTAAAATATTGTATTCATAGAAATTATTATAAATCATATTGATAGTTATGCAGATTCTCAGAAACACTTGCATTATTATATAAAAAAAAAGCCATCACACTCACACACACACATACACATACATACACACACACACACACACACACACACACACACACACACACACACACACACATATATATATATATATATATATATATATATATATATATATCTGATCTCACTGAGTTGTGTCTTTGTTGAGCACTATCCTACTTGCTGTCCCTAGAATAAATCTGTCTGCTTTATACAAAATAATGCACAGCAAACACATTTTAGTAACCAGATTTTACAATCATGCTAACCTACTGCTTTAAAATATATCACATGACATTTCTTCCAGAATAGAGTTATAAGATTATTTATGCTTGTCAATCAGATGAATTAAATGAGTTATAGTAAAGTATATGTTTGGAACACAATTTTTAACACAGATTATTATGCTGCTGTTAAGTAGATTTTCAAAACATTTAAATAAATGTTTCATTTTCTATGCCTTCTAAAATAAGACATTTACTTACTACAAGAAACTACATCATTTAGACTCATTATAACTGGCATATTTTATGAATAGAGTATTTTTCCTGAATCTGTGGTGTGTCAGTGTGATAACCATGTCAAAGGTTATACTAACTGCTTTCAGTTTCTCTGAGAATTCTGTGAGTTGAAGCTTTTGAAGTAGTTCATGGACACTGTGCATGAGACAACCCACATCTCAGATTGTCTCTCTTAACATTTTATGGAAACTTATTAAAAACTAGTGACAAACATTCATTTAGTAGTGTAAATGCATGTAAACATGACAAAACCTTCAATGTATTCCACAGACCATTACAGCCTCTTACTTTTCAGAAAGAGAAACAAATTGAATCACAGCTTGCCATTAAATCTTCAGATATTTTGACTGGTTATGAAACAAAACATTATAACTGACATATTTTATGAATAGAGTATTTTCCTGAATCTGTAGTGTGTCAGTGTGATAACTATGTCAAAGGTTATACTAACTGCTTTCAGTATCTCTGTGAGAATTCTGTGAGCTGAAGCTTCTGAAGTAACTCATGAACACTGTGCATGAGACAGCCCACATCCCAGATTGTCTCCCTTAACATTTTGGCAGGAAACTTATTAAAAACTAGTGACAAACATTCATTTAGTAGTGTAAATGCATGTAAACATGACAAAACCTTCACAATGTATTCCACAGACCATTACAGCCTCTTACTTCTTTTCAGAAAGAGAAACAAATTGAATCACAGCTTGCCATTAAATCTTCAGATATTTTGACTGGTTATGAAACAAAACATTATAACTGACATATTTTATGAATAGAGTATTTTCCTGAATCTGTGGTGTGTCAGTGTGATAACTATGTCAAAGGTTATACTAACTGCTTTCAGTATCTCTGTGAGAATTCTGTGAGCTGAAGCTTCTGAAGTAACTCATGAACACTGTGCATGAGACAGCCCACATCTCAGATTGTCTCTCTTAACATTTTGGCGGAAACTTATTAAAAACTAGTGACAAACATTCATTTAGCAGTGTAAATGCATCTAAACATGACAAAACCTTCACAATGTATTCCACAGATCATTACAGCCTCTATGTAAGTGAAATTAAGCCCAAAATTACCAACAAGCAATAAAACTCAACATTCTTCTCCCAACTCAATTTTCATACAAATCCTATTATTCACTGTGCCCACACAATCAAAAGCATTTCTATATATTAATAAAGAAAAGAAAAAGAGAGTAGAAAATAAAAGGGAGTGAGGCAGAAATAAAAAATGTAAGAGAAAGCTGTAAGAAGTATATACAATGGAATGTTACTTACTGTTTATATTAATAGAGTTAAAAAATAAAACATATTATTTACTCTTATTTAGTTCTGATTATTATTAGTTAAAGCATAACAGATTATTTACAAACATGCATAAGCAGTATAATCAAGAAAGTATAATTAGAAATAGCATTTGAAGAACTTATAAAAACTTTTACAAGGAATAAATATGTTATTATTCTATTAATGATATTTTCATTACTGTTCTCCCTGCCTCCCCACCCTTTACCCACTACATAATCTAAATATAATGTCATTGTTTAAACAAAGAAAATAATAAAAGGAGAAGGAAAAAAAAGGTAAAGATGAAAAAATGTATCAAATTACTAACCTTACTTTTCAGAAAGAGAAACAAATTGAATCACAGCTTGCCATTAAATCTTCAGGTATTTTGACTGGTTATGAAACAAAACATTTCTTTGCACATAGAGAATAACTTTGATTAAATCTTTTCCAAAATATTAGTGGCTTTCTGGAAATGCAGGAACTATATTCAAAAAGATTAATAATGAACTAAAATGATGAGAGAGAAAAAAACATATAACAAATCATTTGTTTTTAGTCTCTTCTTCTCTGAAGTCTTCCAAGAAGCTTCAGTTGCCAATCTCTTTAATGAAGAACTAGCCCATTCCATTTCTTCTATTTTATCCAAAATCCTTTTTTCTTTGACAAACAGTAAAGCAGAGTCTAAATCATCGAAAACCTTAGGACCATCAGGAAGGAAGATTTTAAGCTTGGCAGGAAACAGAAGAAATGTTTTAAACTGTGCTTTTTTAAGCTCCCTTATTAGTGGCAGAAAAACTTTTCTTTTAGCTATTACCATGGAAGAATAGTCATTGTCAAAACGCACAGTTGTCTCATTAATCTTAACAGGAGCTTTAGCCCAAGCAGATTTAAGAACCATCTCTTTATCAAAAGATGATAGAAATCTAACTATAACTGATCTAGGATATTTTTGTTAGAGTTAGTATTAGCTATAGATCTATGTGCTCTTCGATACCAAAAGAGAATGCTTCTGGTAAGTCTAAAGTTTTAGGGAGCCAAGTTGTTAAAAAGAAGTAATATTGTTACCTTCAATATTTTCTGGCAGTCCAAAAATCCTAATGTTATTGCCTAGATCTATTTTCCAGGTCATCCAGCTTTGTTTGTAAATGTGTATTTTGTTTCAGCAGAAACTCAATGTTGATTTCCTCTTCTTGATTTTATTTTCCATGTCATTCACAGCTTCTTCTATGCCTGTCATCTGGTTCTTCTGTTGTTGCAGGTCTGTATGTAACAGGTCTATTTGTTTTGTAGTTTTTCTATGAAGGTGTCTATTTTAGTATCCATTTTATCCATTTTATCAGTAAGTTGCTGGATTATAATTATCAGAGACTGAAGTTCTTTCTTGATGCTGGAGTCTTGAGAATTTGTCTTACTGGAACTCATTTCAGACTGATAAACTGACAGGAAAATTTCCACAGTGATTTCTGACAGGAATATTATTAAGATTTCCTTTCTTTTTTAGATATAGTTCAAGAACTATATAAAACAAACGTATTTAGAAAGAAAATTACTTCAAAAATTAATTTTTTAAGTAATTAATTCCTGTCAGTGTAATGAAATTGGTGGAGCTGAAGAAATCTGCTGCTATCCTGTGTTCATCCTTGGCCACCAGGGATTTCAATTTTTGATGCAACATTCTAGAAATGGTCTACAGCTAGAATGGGCCTTTTCAAATCATTATAAATAATTGGACATTTGTTTGATTTCCTGGTTGGGGAAAAGGTATTTCTGATTGGGTGGGTACATAAACAGAAAGAATAACGTCCATCAGAGGAAGTCTTTTGTACTCCTTTGGTTTTGGCCTTAAAGCTGGCATTTTGTGTTTCAACCAACACTTCCTACTTAATAAGATCTCAAAAGATAGTCTGATCTTTTAATCTGCGTCTCTCTTTCTTTGTGTGTGTATGTGTAAGTGTGTGTGTGTGTGTGTGTGTGTGTGTGTGTGTGTGTGTGTAATAATATTAGGTGTGTATGCTTATCTGTATGTATATACATATATATGGATATATAGACATATAAATATGGCATATATATAAAGCATAGCAGCAATCGTCAACGGTCTGTTTTATCAACAGTAACTTTCAGTGATGCCAGAATGTTGACTACACACACACACACACACACACACACACACACACACACACACACACACTCACACTCACACTCACACTCACACTCACACTCACACTCACACTCACACTCACACTCACACACTCACACTCACACTCACGCACACATACACTTCACAGGTAATACCATCTTCCAGTTGGCTAGTTGAAGTTCTAAATTCTTGCACCCACCCAACACGGATTTAGACTATCACACAGCACAACAACTGCTCTCTCCTTTATGGATATAGTTAACAAAGCACGAGACTCTAGACAAATTACCTCTGTAATACTTCTAGATCTGTCAAAAGCCTCTGATACCGTCTCACACCATAAACTTCTACAGCAACTCACCACTATAGGTTGTTCACAAACCTTCCTATTATGGCTCAGTAACTACCTAACCGACAGACAACAATACATCAAATGACAAAGTTCTTGCCAAAAATTCCATACTAACAAAACAGGAGACCCACAAAGGTCCATTCTAGGACCCCTCCTCTTTAATATCTTTATTAATAATTTACACACAGCCTCTCTTCAAAGCTCCATTATCCAATACGTAAATAATTCTACTATCATCACCTCCTCAAGTAATATACAACATCTTCTCTAAATAACCCAAAATGCCTTTACCTCTATCGAATCTTGGCTCAACAAAGCACAATTACTACTCAACCCTAACAAAAAAAAAAAATCCTACTTTTCACACCCAAAACAGCAGCACTTAATTTTAAAATACATGCATAGAACAACAGAGACAGAAATTGTAACAAATGCTAAGTTATTAGGTATAGCCATTGACAACAAACTCACATTTAAACAACACTTACAAAACTCTATTAAAAAACACACTGCAAGCTAGGGATGGTCTACCGGTGCAAAAATTACATGGACACCATAACCAGAAGAATTCTAGCCAGTACCTATCTTCTCCCCTCTTTATTCTACAGAGCCCACACTTTCACCAGTCTACACACATTAATTACCAAAAAGTAAACTCTAAGTCCTGCTAGAACAAGATCACTAAATTTGTCACAGGTACAATCTGTTGCTCTCAACATTGCAATGCTGTTACAGAACTTAACTGGCTTGAATTACCTCACTACCTAGACTTTCTGCAATTAACTGCTGCACACAAAATAATATACAAATCAGAAAGTTGTCCAACCTTGAAACCAATAGTGCACACCTACATAGGTTCATAGGTTCATAGGTAGGTACTAGGCTCTTTGTCTGAAGGCATTTATAAGCCTAGCCAGAATGTGTTGGATTCCACCACCCCCTTAGATTAGTTCCCTGTGCCTCTGTCCAGCAAAGCCATTGAAATGATCCCCAGGGTAAACTTTCTGTTTCCCATCCACTCGTCAAGGTTTCTTTTGAAGAGTGTTAGCAAGGAGCTCTGCCTAATGTAGATTGGAATCTTGTTCCAAAGCATGGGAAGTCTCTGGGACAGGAATCTATCCCTCCAGCACGTCCTATTTATTGTTGTGGTGAGGTTAAGATCCCTAGAGAGTGTGGCTCGAGGGGATAAGGTTTTCTTTAGGTGGAGCATGCCCATCTGTTCTGGGTTAGACATGGCCTTGTATGTCAGGCAGAGATCACCTCTGAATAGGCAGTATGCAACCGAGTACAGCTGGAGTTTCTTCAGTCGAGCTGCATAGGGCATCTGATTGAGGCCAGTGATCCTCTTGGTGAGGTACTTCTGTAGTCTTTCCAGCTGTTGTAGGTGTCTTGTAAGGTAAATCCCAAATGGGGCATTGTACTCTATGATGGGTCTGATGAGTGATGAGTAGAGGGGTACAATGACCTCTTTTGATCTGGATGCGAACCCTTTTGCGATTAGGTGGTCCACGTAGAAGAATTTTCTAACCACTTTGGCAATATGATTATCAAAGGTGAGATTACTATCTACTTGGGTCCCCAGATCCCGTATTTATAGGACTACCACCTATGCAGTAGTTTGTGGGTACTTTGTTTTTTCTAAAAGGGATGACTATGCACTTTTTGGCATTTAGCTTGAGGCCATGATTTTGACACCAGGTATCTGTCTCAGTGAGACCCTTTTGGAGGATGTCTGTGTCAGCCAGAGAGTCAATTATAGCCCCTAGTTTGCAGTCATCTGCGAACCTGGTCAGCCATAATCCTCCTGTGCTTGCCTGTACCTGTGAGAAGTATATGCAATAAATAACAGTACACAGACCCAATAAAAGAGCCGGCCAATGCCTATACTCCCATGCTATTGCAGTATTATGGAATGCTCTACCTACAAATATCAGATCTATAAATAGACCCAAAAATTTCAAAATCACACTAAAAAATCTTCTTCTTAACTCACTTAATCGTCCGTGCTCCATAGCTAACAGATAACCTCTACTTTCTACTCTACTATCCTACCTCTACCACTTACCCTCATACCACATGCACATCACTTAACTTCTGACCATATCTAACCCCTGTTTATCCCTCTTTCCCCCTTATACGCCTGTTTTCCCACACCTCTTCACTACACCTCCTTTTTCTACTGTCTACCCAAATTCTTAGGCCATTTTCCTATCTCTTGTCTCATCTCTCTATTGCACCTTGGTCCACTACTAATAAAATAACTCACTATCCACTCTCTTAACACAAACCACTAGGACTAATACATATTAATCTCAATTCCCCAACCTCATGTTCTTTACCTTAATAGCCCAGCCTCATACTCTCTTACCTCAATATCCTAATCTCATGCCTTATTCATATCAGCTATTTCTACCAGTATAAGTTGTCACCAACTATCAATTAATATTACATTACTGATGTTATCCTTCAGCTCTCTGTCATAACATTACCATATCACTTATTTCTGCTGTGCTGTATCTCTAATCCAGTGGAATTAAAACCACTACATAGCACTGTTATTTTTCCATATCACCAACTTCTGTTGTACTGTACCACCAATCCAATGGAAATGTTACCACAATGTGGCACTGTAATTTAAATGGAAAATGTTTATGTTAAACATGCTTCTACTAGCTCATGTATAATTCTGCTGCAACTTTTAAATATTAAAAACCTCAGCTTTGGCCGGCTAAGAACTTGCTATATTCAACTGGACGTATAAGAGAATTTAAGTACCTTTATCTGCTCTTTTTTTCAAATAAATACAGTATTTAAATTGATTTTAACTGTGTGGAAGGAATATTAGCTGAACTGGAAGTTAGTCAGTGTTTGCTGAATTTTGTTATTTGCTAGTAATTGCAGGTGGGGGTAGTCACATTCTTTGATTTCCTGTCCTTGCCTATTTAAGTGGTACAGTGTGAAATATTTTCTGCTTAAAAACCTCAGCTTTGGCCGGCTAAGAACTTGCTATATTCAACCGGACGTATAAGAGAATTTAAGTACCTTTATCTGCTCTATTTTTTTCAAAAAATACAGTATTTAAATTGATTTTAACTGTGTGGAAGGAATATTAGCTGAACTGGAAGTTAGTCAGTGTTTGCTGAATTTTGTTATTTGCTAGTAATTGCAGGTGTGGGGGTAGTCACATTCTTTGATTTCCTGTCCTTGCCTATTTAAGTGGTACAGTGTGAAATATTTTCTGCTTAAAAACCTCAGCTTTGGCCGGCTAAGAACTTGCTATATTCAACTGGACGTATAAGAGAATTTAAGTACCTTTATCTGCTCTTTTTTTTTCAAAAATACAGTATTTAAATTGATTTTAACTGTGTGGAAGGAATATTAGCTGAACTGGAAGTTAGTCAGTGTTTGCTGAATTTTGTTATTTGCTAGTAATTGCAGGTGTGGGGTAGTCACATTCTTTGATTTCCTGTCCTTGCCTATTTAAGTGGTACAGTGTGAAATATTTTCTGCTTAAAAACCTCAGCTTTGGCCGGCTAAGAACTTGCTATATTCAACTGGACGTATAAGAGAATTTAAGTACCTTTATCTGCTCTTTTTTTTCAAAAAAATACAGTATTTAAATTGATTTTAACTGTGTGGAAGGAATATTAGCTGAACTGGAAGTTAGTCAGTGTTTGCTGAATTTTGTTATTTGCTAGTAATTACAGGTGTGGGGGTAGTCACATTCTTTGATTTCCTGTCCTTGCCTATTTAAGTGGTACAGTGTGAAATATTTTCTGCTTGAAAACCTCAGCTTTGGCCGACTAAAAACTTGCTATATTCAACTGGACGTATAAGAGACTTTAAGTACCTTTATCTGCTCTTTTTTTTTCAAAAAAATACAGTATTTAAATTGATTTTAACTGTGTGGAAGGAATATTAGCTGAACTGGAAGTTAGTCAGTGTTTGCTGAATTTTGTTATTTGTTAGTAATTGCAGGTGTGGGGGTAGTCACATTCATTGATTTCCTGTCCTTGCCTATTTAAGTGGTACAGTGTGAAATATTTTCTGCTTAAAAACCTCAGCTTTGGCCGGCTAAGAACTTGCTATATTCAACTGGACGTATAAGAGAATTTAAGTACCTTTATCTGCTCTTTTTTTTCAAAAAATACAGTATTTAAATTGATTTTAACTGTGTGGAAGGAATATTAACTGAACTGGAAGTTTTCACTCTGCTCTTCAGTTAGTCCCACCCACCCTGTTTTTGTTTTGGTGTTAAACTTAGTGGCCTTGCAACTGCCCGCCCCTCTTGTAAATTTGTGTTTGGATACTCCTTCTGGGCCCATCTCATTTGCTCACTCAACTGAGTGCAGTGAGATCATATTCTGATTTCAGGCACTCCTACTGTGTACAAAGAGAGCATCTGGGAAACAGAAAAAAAATTAAGCTTGTTTCCTGCCTTTCCTGTTAAGTGGTATAGTCTATTTGTAGGCTTCTGAGCCCCCAAGCCCTTCTGTGTTGGAGAAGCCTTCTAGATTAGTTTTTTTTCTTATAACTAGCCAGTTTTCTAGTTTCAGCACTCAAATCTGTTTCTTTGATCTCAGCACTTGTTCAGAAAAAAAAAAAAAAAATTTCATCTGCTTTTACTGTACTTGTGTTTCTACCTACTTTTTTACTTTTGCATCATCTTAAAAGTACTCAGTTGTATTTATTACTGCTTGGTGTAACTCATTCTAAGCCTTTTGGTTTAAACACTTGGGCTTCGGACCAGTTGTTTTGCACTGAGAGGGTTTGTGGTCTGCACTGTAGTGGCAGAACAGGTAGCTTACGTCCTTCTAGGTTGGGAACTGCTGATTGAGGGCTCAGTGTCTGTTATTCTAAAAGTGTATTAATTCTGGTTTAAGCACTTGGGCTTTCAGGCCAGTTATTTTACATTAAGAGGGTTCGTGGTCTGCACGAGGAGAGGCTGGACTCTGCCCTTCTGAGCTGGGAATTTCTGGTTGAAGGCTTATAGTGCATGCATATCTGAACTGCTTCTTACTGAAGTTGGTGCGCCTTGTTTGCTGTGGCATAGACTGGATTCGGGCCTGCTGGATCTAGCTTTGTTTGTGTAACTTGAGCACTAATCCAGGCATTTTCTAAAGTATTCAATTGTATTTATTACTGCTTGGTAGTAACTTGATTAAAGTGTAGCTATCATTCTAAGTCTTTTGGATTAAGCACTTGGGCTTCAGACCAGTTGTTTTACATTAGGAAGGTTTGTGGCATGCACTGTGGTGGCAGGACAGGTAGCTTTCATCCTTCTAAGTTGGGAACTGCTGACTGAGAGCCCAGTGTCTGTTATTCTTAAAGTGTATTAGTTCTGGTTTAAGCACTTGGACTTCAGGCCAGTTATTTTACATTAAGAAGGTTTGTGGTCTGCACTCTTGTGGGAGAAGAGGCTGGACTCTGCCCTTCTGAGCTGGGAATTTCTGGTTAAAGGTTTATAGTGCCTGAATATTTGAACTGTATCTTACTGAAATTGGTACACCTTGTTTGCTGTAGCATAGACTAGATCCAGGCCTGCTGAATCTAGCTTTGTTTATATGCTTGTTGTTTGTTTGCTTGTTATTTCCTGGAACGCTAATTCCACCTAATACGCGGCTTCTCAGCACTTCTGTGGATCACTAGTGATATCTGCATTGCTTACTGTACTTATTTCCTTGTTTCACTTGAAAAAAGTTACTGTTTGTCGTTTTTGCATTTAAGTTACCTGTAACACATTGCACTTAAGTTACCTGGCACTTGCTCACTAAAGCAATTATATAAGTCAGCACTAAAATTAAAAAGCACTACACCCTCACTCCCCACAGGCCCTGGTTTTAATTATTAAGGAATTCCCAATATTATTCTAGCATGTCCAAAGGTCAGTTGTCAATCTCCTCTCCGGTCCAGCTGGTGAATCTGGGAATCTTGAGGCAATGTTACAACTGCCTCATGTACACAGACAACCCTCTCTCCTCCCAACAAATTCCAACACATGTGAGAGATGCAACCATATAGCCAAACTGGAGGCTAAGCTCTCTCAACTCAGTACTGGCATAACCAGTCAGGAGGAGAAGGAAACCACACTCACTACAATTCCAGTCTCACATAGACCTACCACGACAGCAAACCAAACACATAATCACACAAAAATATATTCGGAGGCACTAAATAAAGATCTGCCGAAGCAGCAGAGACCTCCAAAGCAGACACCCAAGCAGCCGCTACCCCAAAACAAAACACGTGCAACACATATCTCACAAAGCCAGTGTGCCAAACAGTCACAGCCCTTAAGACTAAACAACACACCTGATACACTTGTAATAGGTGACTCTATCGTCAGGCACACTGACGTCCCACTCACCAGACTGAACAAGGAGAGGGTCACGGTGAGCAGCCTGTCGGGCACTAGGATCCGCCACATAACACAAGCACTCAGGTCACTCCAAGGCAAGTACAAATATGACTCAGTCATTGTCCATGCTGGTGTGAATGACCTGAGATGTACCTCCCTGGACTACATGAAAAGAGACATAAAGGAGCTCTCTGAGCATGTAGCCCAGGCCGGTATGACCCTGACCTTGAGTAGCATCTTACCCTCACCAAGAATGATGCCACAATATGAAGACAAGATGATCAATTTCAACAATTGGCTTAAGTGTCATTCAAAGGGGATCCAATGCCTGTTAGCTTGGGATGATATGCTCGACAAGCCACGATGCTTCACTAGGGACGGCTTGCACCTGTCACCCCTGGGCTTTTGGATATTGGCAAAGGCTCTTGCTACCCCATAGTGCCTTTTTTAGGCAAGGCTCAAAAGACAAACCCACCTCCATAGGTATCACAAGGGATAAGAAACTAAGAGTAATGCTACTCAATGCCAGAAGTCTAAACCTCAAGATGCACGCACTTGAAACTCTCCTAGCATGGAGAACATCGATATCTGTGCAGTAACAGAAACCTGGTTCAGGGCTCCCGAGAGCACCCCAGCACTACCAGGTTATACCTCATACCATGCTTTTTGGCCCCAAAACTTGGACCAAACCACAAAAGGAGGGGAGTATCGATATTCATCAAAGATACCCACACCTCCAGGTTGGTGGCAAAGCACGAAGCATCAGAGACTATCCATGTGCAACTAACAGTGGGTAAAACTGCCTTCCAGTTTATAGCCTGCTACAGACCACCCTCCCAAACCCAGGAACCCCACTCGGCCTTCCTGAGAACACTGTAAAATATGAAGGTCTCTCCAAACACCATTATATTGGGCGACTTCAACTACCCAAACATAGACTGGGAGCATTACTCTAGCTCCAACACCCTAGCCCAAAGGTTCCTAGAATTTATAAACTCAAATGCTATGGAACAACTTGTTACCACTCCCACAAGAGGGAAAACATATTGGACCTGATCATCACCAACATGGGGACTCTATGCTCCAGACCAGAAGTGTATCCCTCACTGGTAAGATCAGACCATAAACTAATCTCACTGGATATTCACATCCCGACCCCACCCCTGCCCAGAAAACCACAGTGAAAAACTTCTCTAAAGCAAATTTCACACTCCTCAAAACCAACGTGGAATCCTTCAAAGCGCCCGGGCCTGTGGAAAATACAGCCCAGACCGCAGATTCCTCTATAAACGCATTCTATGGACACCTTCAGGAATGCATGGATCATACAATCCCAAATAAAACCAAGACCCAATCCTCCAAAGGAAGATAACCTGTCTGGTGGACCCCAGCCATAAACAAACTATACAATAGAAGGAGGAAGCTACTAAATGATACAGCAAAATCCCAAAAAGGGAAGGCATCACTGATCAGTATAAGCAAAAACTACGGGCACACATAAAATTGTCTAAGGCCAGCTTCGAGAGAAAATTGCACATGACACTAAGGCTAATCACAAGGCTTTCTTTAGTTATGTTAGGAACCTGGGTGGTAATTCCCAGATATGCTCAGAATTAGTCCAAAATGACAAAAAAATACACCGAACCCACAGACATTGCCAACATCCTAGCTGACAGGTTCAGCGCAAACTTCTCCCCCCCCCCAACAAAAGGGCAAATATCTATGCCAACAGGGGGCTGCACCCCTGACATCTCAGATGCTCAGGTAAGAGCCGCCCTCTCCAAAGCAAAAAACACAGCATCAGTGGGACCAGATGGTGTCCCGGGCTGCATCCTACATGAACTCCAAGAAGAGCTAAACCCAAACATAAAACTACTGTTCAATCTCAGCCTTACTACAGGATATGTGCCCAAAGAGTGGCGTAAAGCAACAATGGTCCCTCTCCATAAAGGTGGTGCCTCAACGGATCCTGGAAACTATCGCCCCATAAGCCTAACTAGCTTGGTCTGCAAAGCTATGGAAAGGATCATCATGGACCTCATAAATAAAGATATTGGGGACCTACAAACAATGGATCCTACCCAGTTCGGCTTTGTTAAGGGCAGATCCTGCCTCTTAAACCTGGTTGATTTCTTTGAAACAGTCACCAAGGCCATTGACGAGGGGAAGGTGGTCCACACAGCCTACCTGGACCTCGCAAAAGCCTTAGATACAATACCCACTCGGGCATTATAGATAAGCTCACCAGCTTAAATATAAACCCCTATGTCACTAGATGGATTGCAAAATGGCTCAAGGACAGAACCCACATGGTTAGAATTGCTGGAGCCATGTCAGACTCAAACCAGTTACAAGTGGTGTCCCACAAGGCTCAGTCCTGGGACCTCTCTTGTTCGGTATATATTTCTCGGAGGTACAGGCCAACACGGAAGGATTGTGGCTGACCAAGTTCGCAGATGACTGCAAACTGGGCGCCATAATCGACTCTCCAGCCGACACAAGCATCCTCCAAAGGGCCTCATAGAAACAGACAACTGGTGCCAGAGCCATGGCCTCAAGCTAAATGCCAAAAGTGTATAGTCATCCCTTTGGCAAAAACAAAGTGCCCACAAATTACCACATAGGTGGTAATCCATTAAGTACAGAAGAAGTAATTAGGGACCTGGGGACCCAAGTTGATAGCAATCTCTCATTTGACAACCACGTGGCCAAAGTGGTTAGAAAAACATTTTATATAGCCCACCTAATCATGAAGGGATTCACATCTAGATCAGGGAGGTCATCGTGCCTCTTTACTCATCCCTCATCAGGCCCATAATTGAGTACAATGCCCCTTTTGGGATGTACCTTACCAGACACCTGCAGCAACTGGAAAGACCCCAAAAGTACCTCACCAAGAGGATCAAAGGGCTCAAACAGATGCCATATGCTGCCCGGTTAAAGAAACTCCAGCTCTACTCAGTGGCATACCGCCTGTTCAGAGGCGATCTGTGCCTGACGTATAAAGCCATGTCCAACCGAATTAATGGACATGCTGCACCTCAGAAAATCCAAATCCCATCGAGCTACACGCTCGAGAGACTTGAACCTCAGCACTGAAATAAATAGGACATGCTGGAGGGACAGATTCATAACCCAGAGGCTCCCTTCATTCTGGAATAAAATCCCAGTCCAGGTTAGGCAGAGTCCCTCATTGACTCTCTTCAAGAGGAATCTTGATGAGTGGATGGGAGATCGTAGGTTTACCCCGGGTATCACTTCTGTGTCACTGTTAGACAGAGGTACAGTATACTAACCTCGAAAAAGGGCATAGCAAAATAAATGGGGTGGCGAAAGCCAAACACATTCTGGCTAGGCTTATAAATGCCCTAGGGCAGATAGCCTAGTATGAACCTATGAACCTATGAACCTATATATATATATATTTATATATATATATATATATATATATATATATATATATATATATATATATATATGCAAAACATTTTGTGGTACTTTTCTCCCCTGGGCCTCCACTGAAAATGGGTTCCTGACCCAATCAACAAATGTCAGTAAATAAATAAATAAATTATGTTATGTTTTAGAAGTTTAAACAAGTTATTTTGAAAATCTAAGGTTAGGCTCATGTTCCATTTTAGCTGGGACATTTCACCATAGGAGCCAGGATTCAAGAATAAGCTTATTTTATAAATATTTCACTGTTTCTCATCTGGAGAAGGCAGAGACTAAGTTCGAAAGGTGACAGACTCTACTGCACCGTGTATTATCTGAGCAGGAGCATGAAGCAAAGTTGAAGACATTTTATTATAACTACCTATCCACAATGGTAGTATTTATCCATTTTAAATGTTTTCATTTATGGCAGTATCCCCCTGCTTTTTTTTTCCATGAAGCAGATGAAAAAATGGGATGGGCTTTGTTGGAGATATCGCTCAACAAATACAGATTATTTACATGCAATCTGGATCTGGGAGGTAATAGCCCTAGTCTAGGCTGAAATTATAGACAAAATTACATGTGCACTAAGTATCCCTTTAATCATTTAACAGGACATTCAAATTTGGCTGTTACCTATATTTATTGATTGATTGATTGATTGATTGATTGATTGATATTTGATTAATGATTGCAGGTCTATAGGTTATCAGACACAGCATGAGCATGGTTAAGAATGAGTATCATTTTTAAGCATTGGAAAACTGTCCCTGTGGACTGGCCTAATACATTTTTAACCAGCTGTAATCATTTGTATATTTGGTACCATAAGGATTTAAAGAATGTGGAATGGAATGAATACTCATGAGTTGCATATTTTCTTTTTAGCAGTTTGTAGTCTGGGATGTGTATTGTGATGATATATGTAGCTAGTGTGTATATATGTATATATATATATATATATATATATATATATATATATATATGGCATTGTAACAGTTCTAAAAGACAGATAACTAAGGTCTTTAAGCCTATATTAGTGATCCCAGTACATGGTTGCATTGTAGTTTTGATATTTTAAGTGGTCTAACTGTTGTTATTAAGCACTGGTTTTATTCTCGTGCACTGAGTGTATCATACCTCTCAATTGTGCAGATTTTCGAAGAATGTCCAGATTTGTGCCTCATATTTTTGGTCCGTTTTTCATAAATTTGTGATTTTCTGGCAAATTAGTGGCAAATCATTATTTATTTATATATTTATTTATTTATTTATTTATTTATTTGCTGTTGTTTAACCAGGATAGTCTATTGGGCCCAAAGAACCCGTTTTCAATGGAGTCCTGGGGAGAAAAGCTCCACATACAGATTATACAAAGATTATGTTACACAATACATAAAATACAAAGATTAATTTCAATACATAGATTATATAGAGAAAAACATGACTCCATTGCAAGACATACTGATTAAAGAATGAAGTTAGAAAATAATGGCAGACATTTGAGTTTTAGACTTTATACCCTTCGGAAATTTCATGCTAATGCAAAACATGTTATTCCAACAACTTTTTAAGTTTGTAAGAGCAATATTTAAAAATTGTCCCGATTTTTGGTCCTTTGACCCACTTTTATTTATAGCTTTGTCCAGATGTCTTGCTCTTAGAGGTTGAGAGGTATGTATGTCAGGCTAGCTCAGGACTTGTTTTTGCATTGGGAGGTTCTAGGGCAGTCAGCTCAAGACCTAAAGGTCTAATTTGTTTTCTCTCCCATTCATCCTGTTGTACTTATGTTCTTAAACCCAGTGTACCTGTTGTTGCCAGCCCCTTATGATAATTTATCAGCATAATTCCCTCCCTCTGGCTATTGGCTGTTGACAATAAGCACACAAGTATCATTTGCATAGTCTCTCCCCTTAAACTACTCAGCAGGCTAAAAGACGTTTGATAAAATTGCTTGATATTGAGTGTATTAATACTGCTTGACTGATTTTAGTAGCAAATTAGTGAGTTTGCTTACTATAATTAATTGCTGATATTGAG
>NC_056748.1:544732798-544759660 GCF_019279795.1 Protopterus annectens | reverse complement strand
AGCATTTGCCTGATTGATACAGCAGTAACTTACTAATGTAGCATTTGCATGAGTGAAACAGCAGTAACTTACTTATCCAGAATTTGCCTGAGTGAAACAGCAGTAACTTACTAATGTAGCATTTGCATGAGTGAAACAGCAGTAACTTACTTATCCAGAATTTGCCTGAGTGAAACAGCAGTAACTTACTAAAGTAGCATTTGCATGAGTGAAACAGCAGTAACTTACTTATCCAGAATTTGCCTGAGTGAAACAGCAGTAACTTACTAATATAGCATTTGCCTGAGTGATACAGCAGTAACTTACTAATGTAGCATTTGCATGAGTGAAACAGCAGTAACTTACTTATCCAGAATTTGCCTGAGTGAAACAGCAGTAACTTACTAATGTAGCATTTGCCTGAGTGATACAGCAGTAACTTACTAATGTAGCATTTGCATGAGTGAAACAGCAGTAACTTACTTATCCAGAATTTGCCTGAGTGAAACAGCAGTAACTTTCTGATCTAGCATTTACCTGAGTGATACAGCACTAACATTCTGATCTAGCATTTGCCTGAGTGATACAGCAGTAACTTACTTATCCAGAATTTGCCTGAGTGAAACAGCAGTAACTTTCTGATCTAGCATTTACCTGAGTGATACAGCAGTAACATTCTGATCTAGCATTTGCCTGAGTGATACAGCAGTAACTTACTGATCTAGCATTTGCCTGAGTGAAACAGCAGTAACTTTCTGATCTAGCATTTACCTGAGTGAAACAGCAGTAACTTACTGGTGTACCATTTGCCTGAATGATACAGCAGTAACTTATTTATCCAACATTTGTCTATGTTTTGCTTTCTTAGTTCTTTAATCAGATCACTCAGGGGTTAAAGGTGAAAACAGGACCCCTGTAAAAACAAAGAAGACATTTTTTGTTTCTAACTTGACACTGGCTTCTCAGATTTGACAACAGACTTGGGTTCCCCTTCTCCACCAACTGCCTGCCCCCGTTTTGAATGACTCAGCTTTGTAACTACTATCATACTTGTCTGTCTAGTGTTCCATGAGGTAACTTCAAATAATCTTTCTTCATCTTTCTAAACCTTAGACAACGGAGATGCTTAAAAATCTTATAGCTCTGGAAAGTAATTAGAAGCATGTATGCTGCCCCCTAAATTTTTTATTTTCTGTGCAATTCATATTCCGTGAGATGCCAGTGCAAAGAATGCCTGACAATAGTAGCTCCTGGTGTTTTTTAGGTGTACTGGTAAATCTTCCCTGATACTGTCCTTCATAAGTAAATGTTTCATGACACTCAAATAAAATGGTGTGAAATAATTCACAACATCCTGCATGTCATAAAAATATGAAATATATCTGAAACAACTTGTTCTGCAGATTTATAAAACTAGTTTCAGGATGAGTGGTGAGTTCCCTAATCATACAGTAAATATTTCAGTTATTATACACAGTGGAACCTTCTCCCCCTATTCACACCCCTTCCCCAAAAAAGCAGCCAAAATCTGTGCACATCTCTGATGCTTCATGGTAAGGAAATTAAAAGAAAAAAAAAACTAGAATAATGTAATAATTTCAACATGTTGCTCTTGAAAACATATATACTCAACCCTATATATACACTAAGCACCTTTAGAGATTCACGGCATTGAGCTAAAATCATGGACAATTATGAGACTAGGGCATACCTCAGTAAAAACAAAGCACAAATGAATTCTGACCATGATGCCGTTAGCATTGGAAGGACTTTCCAAGCTCTCCTGAACTCTTTCTCTCATTGAAACAGGTTAATCTCCCTCCATAGAAGCATGAAAGCAGTCTGGAGTAAAGGAAATAATGTGCCCTCATCCTAAAACTGAGCTGCAAATCCTTTTAAAAAATAATTCTCCAACTACAATGTCTTGCAATAGTCCTCTCCCAAGAAAAATGTTTAAATCTTCTCCATTTTCATCACTGTAGTATGTGGCATTACCCTATCCAGTATTCTAGCCAACCACCTCTACTCTACCTCATCTCTCTACTCGTTTTCCACCTTTCTATAACCAGTAAAGTCCGGTTTTCAGATTTTGCTGAATTCTGGCCTGTTTTGTAGTTTCTGTGTTGCCCAGACCTTACTAAGATAGAAGGAAGCTCCTCTGTTCATCAGTGAGAGTGGTGAGCTTTGAGCAGCCTATCTGTCACTGGAGGAGTGGTTTCAGCTCAGAATCTGTAGTTTTACTGGCCATTTTGGGCTATTTCTATCCCTTTCATCTTTCTATTTAAAAATCCATGTTTGCGGGGTTTTGTGCATCACACAGTGCCATTTAACTAGGGGTAAACTATTCCCAGTGCCAGAAAGTCTGCTCTTCTAATTTTCCCTTAGAACTAGCCAGTTTTCTAGATTTAACACTCAAAACTCTTTCCTTGTGCTCAGCACTTGTTCAAAACTCATTGCAAGCACTAAATATTTTTCAAATTACTGCAGCACTCAACTTTCCTAACTTTTTAGGAGGAAAACAGTTTTTAGTACTTAAATTAATAAGCACCTATCCAGGCATGTCTAAGGGTCAAGCTCCCGGTATTTTCCCCTGTCCACCTGATGAATCTGGATATCTTGGGGCAAAGTAGCAATTGCCTCATGTACACTAACAACCCTCTCCTCCTACCACCCAACACTACAACCTGTGAGAGATGCACTTATATAAACAAACTGGAAGCCAAGCTCTCTCCAGCCAAGACTGTACTAGATAGTCAAGAGGAGAAGGTAAACACCTGCACCACACCACACTCAACACATAGTCCATCAAAACCTACACCACCTAAACCCACACATAGTAACACAAAACATACACCTACATTCATGGAGGATCTCAATAAAAATCTTCCTAAACAACAGAGACCTCCAAAGCTGAAACGCAAGCAACCCCCCCCCCAACACTACCCACATGACACGTAGCCCACAAATTCAGTGTACCACTCAACCTCAGCCCATAAGGCAAAACAACGTATCAAACACACTAGTCATAGGTGAATCTATAGTCAGGTACATTGATGTGCGACTCACCAGGCTAAACAAGGAGAAAGTTACTGTCAGCTGCGTGTCGGGTGCCAGGATCCACCACATAACACAAGCACTCAGGTCACTCCACAGCAAGTACAAATATGACTCTGTCATTGTCCATGTTGGTGTGAATGACCTGAGACATACCTCCCTGGACTACATGAAAAGAGACATGGAGGAGCTCTCGGATCATGTAGCCCAGGCAGGTATGACACTAGCCCTGAGTAGCATCCTGCCATCACCCAGAATGGTACCACAATACAAGGACAAAATGAATGACTTCAGCAACTGGCTAAGCTTCTGGTATCATTCTAAGGGGATCCAGTGTCTGTCTGCCTGGGATGACATGATCGATAGACCACAATGCTTTGCCAGAGATGGTCTGCACCTGTCACCCCCTGGGATTCCGGATACTGGCTAAGGCTCTTGCCACCACTATAGTGCCTTTTTTAGGCAAGGTTCAAATGACAAACTCACCACAGTAGCAGGTATAAGCAAGCAGAATCTGAGGGTAATGCTACTCAATGCTAGAAGCCTAAACCTCAAATTGCACTCACTCGAGGCACTCCTTAAAATGGAGAACGTTGACATCTGTGCAGTGACAAAGACCTGGTTCAAGGCACCAGAGAGAACCCCTGCATTACCAGGCTATAACTCATACCACACCTTTCAGCCACCTAACCTGGACCGAAAAACTAAAGGAGGAGGCGTGTCCATATTCATTAAGGATATCCACACCTCCAGGCTAGTTGCTCAACATAATGCATCTGAAATTATCCAAGTGCAACTAACACTGGGCAAGACTGCAAACCAGGTTGTAGCTTGTTACAGATACACCGCCATGCCCCAGGATGCCCACTCCACATTTCTTGATAAATTCCAATGCTCTGGATCAGCTTGTCCATACCCCCACCAGGGGCAGCAATATCCTGGATGTGGTCATTACCAATATGGGCAACCGATGTTCCATGCCAGAGGTCAACACCTTGCTGGTCAGATCGAACCACAAGCTAATCACCCTAGACATCAATATCCCACCCCCCATTAAGGAAACATCCGTAAAGAACTTCTCCAAAGCCAACTTCATACTTCTTAAGACAGAAGTGGCAAGCTTCATGACACCCATACACATGGAAAATACAGGTATGACTGCTGAATTCTATGCAAATGCACTGTATAAGCACATGCACGAGTGCATGGATCGTGCCATCTACAACAGAACCAAGACGCTATCTTCCAAAAAAAAGGAAGCCAATCTGGTGGTCCCCTGCCATAAACAAAGTCTACAACAGAAGGAAGAATCTGTTGCAAAAAAAGAGTAAAATCCCCTGATTGCAGGAACTCCCTGGTCAGCCTCAGTAAGAAGGTGAGGTCCCTCATAAAATCCTCCAAAGCTAGTTACAAAAATAAAATCGACACTGTTTCTAAAGACACCCACAAAGCATTCTACAGCTATGCCAAGAATCTCAATGGCGACACTCAGATCTCCTCTGAGCTACAGCACAATGGCACTACATATAGAGAACTAACTGATATGGCCAACATCCTGGCAGATAGGTTCAGTGCAAACTTCACACCCCTCTCCCCTCAAAGGGCCCATCACTATACCGGAAGAATGCAAAGCCTCTGTAATCACAGCTGCACAAATAAAGACTGGACTCTGCAAAGCCAAGAACACAGCATCCATGGGACCTGACAACATCCCAGGCTGCGTTCTGCACAAACTACAGAACGAACTGGCACCCCACCTAAGTACCCAGCTCAATCATGCCTTTGTACCTACTGAATGGTGCACACCGATGGTTACCCCACTGCACAAAGGGGGCTCCACCACGGATCTTGGGAACTACCGCCCCATTAGCTTGATGAGCCTGGTCTGCAAGGCAATGGAATGTATCATCTTGGAGCTTATAAACAAGGACATAGGTAACCTCCAAACTCTGGACTCCATTCAGTTTGGATTTGTAAAAGGTAGGTCATGTCTCCTAAACCTGATTGGCGTCTTTGAAGCAGTCACCAGAGGAGTGGTGGACGAGGGTAAGGTGGTGCACACAACCTATCTTGACCTCGCCAAGGCTTTCAACACCATCCCCCACTCTGGAATTATAGACAAACTCACTAGACTGGGCATAAATCCCTATGTCACAAGATGGGTGGCCAACTGGCTCACTGACAGAACCCACACAGTAAAAGTAGCTGACTCCAAATCCAACTTCAGACCAGTGACAAATGAAGTGCCACAGGGCTCAGTCCTGGGTCCTCTCCTGTTTGGCATCTATTTTTCAGAAGTCCAGGCTAATACAGCAGGTCTTTGGCTAATGAAGTCCGCAGACAACTGCAAACTAGGTGCCTTAATAGAATTGCCTAATGATGTGGACATTCTACAAAGGGTCCTCAGTAAGACTAATGTTTGGTGTCAAAGTCATGGCCTCAAGCTCAGTGCCAAGAAGTGCATTGTCATCCCCTTTGGGAAAAACACTGTACCCATGAACTACCACATAGGCAGTAGTCTACTAAACAATGACAGTGTGATAAGAGACCTTGGGACACAAGCGTACAGTAGTCTCTCCTTTGATAATGACATCACCACAGTAGTCAGGAAATCCTTCTATGTGGCACACCTCATCACAAAGAGGTTCACCTCCAGAAAAAAAGAGGTCATTGTTCCTCTCGACTCATCCCTCATCAGACCCATTAAAGAGTACAACACCCCATTTGGCATGTACCTCGCAAGACATCAACAACAACTAGAAAGGGCACAGAAATACCTCACTAAGAGGATTACCGGCCCCAAACAGATGCCATACCAGACTGTCTCAAAAAACTCCAGCCCTACTCCATCGCTTATCGCATACTCAGAGGTGACGTCTGCCTAAAAAGCCATGTCAAACCCAGATCTGTTGGACATGCTACACTTAAAGAAACCCCAATCCCTCCGAGCCACATGCTCCAGAGACCTAAACCTTGCCACCACAATAAACAGAACATGCTGGAGTGATAGATTCCTGTCCCGGAGACTTCCCATGCCCTGGAACAGACTACCTATTCATGTCAAGCAAAGCTCCTTAATAGCCCTCTCTAGGAAAAATCTCGACAACTGGATGAGAAATAGGAAATTCACCCTAGGGGTCACTTCTGTGGCTCTGCTAGACAGGGGTGTAGAAAAATAACTTTCTTGGGTGGCAAAAGCCAGGGAACTTTTTTGGCTACGCTTATATAGGCCCCAGGGCCAGTAGACTAGTACCTACCTATGAACAATGCTTATATACCCAAGACTGAACCTAATAGAAAGCATTCTCCCGCATGTATGATCTGAATGGACAGTTCAACATGTAGCAGGTACTCAAAAAAAAAAAACAAACAAAACAAAAACCTTACAATTGTGGCTCGGCTCTTAAACTTGTTGGCACATGAGCCACAGCCGAGCTTATGTTCAGACTTGTGACAAGCTATAGCCGGGTTCTGGCTTGCCCACCTCTATGTGGTGGTTGGCTTAGAGCACTAAGGAACTGTTAATGAGCTGTTCCTGTGGCCCAATGGTGCAAGGTTTGTGTAGTTCAACAGCTATTTGTGTGTTTGTATATATATTTGGGCACACACACACACGCACACACACACACACACACACACACACACACACACACACACACACACACACACACACACACACACACACACACACACACACACACACACATATTCTGTTTAGATTTTGCTAAAAAAGATTGTCTATATTGTTCATGGTGCTTTGACTGCAGTATGATAAAGCAGCATAGTGTATTTTATCTCTGTTATTCTAGGGCATGTATGTAGTGAGATTAAATGTTTTGAGTACAGAGTCCAGTTATTTCTTTTGTACCTTATGAGTCATGAAAAGGTAAAACAATTTCACATGTTGCTGCTGAGTCATTCTGCCCCAGACTCCCTGTTTTTTTAAGAGGAATAGTGAAAAAAAGGTGTCTCAAGTCAATCTGTGTCAATGTCATTCAAACCTGACATGTTCAGGCAGTGGAGCACTTGGCACCATGGATTCTAGAGCACTAGCTGTCCTTGATCACTGCTGTGGCACTAACAAAACCACTTTTTATGATTTGAAAGAGTAAATGGTTTATTAGGAAACCTAAATACAGAGTAAGAGTGTTTTTTTTTGTTTTCTAAATAAGTTGTTTGTCAGAAAAAATTGGTAACAGTTTTCTAAAAAGCCTAAACTGTGATTAATTTTGTGTTTTACTGTGTAACTACATGAGGCAGATGAGATTTCTAAAATGTAATGTATGGGTCTCATTCCACTGCTATACTTTATTTGTTCACTTCTTTTCTCTGTTTTTCTGAGTGTCATCTTCTTCCCTGTGGAATGGACAGTCTAACTCACTCAAGTCTGTAATGTCATTTCTGTGTACTAGCAGTTCACATCCATAGCTCCTTTGTGCATCCAGACCCTTTTTAGGCCTGACTTCCTAGACAGTATTAAAAAGTGCAAAGAGTTGTTAACACAATGATACTAATATTGCTTATCTAGGATGTTCTACAGTGGAGAAATTAATCAATTAATATTAATTTTGTCAATTATTCATATTGTCATACTGACATTGATATTTTCATAGCTGAGAACCCTACAAGCTATGGAAGAGTATGGTGTGAAATGCCATTGTGGGAGACAGGAAAATTCATTGTCAGTGTCCATTTGTACCATATTAGACCTGAAATACGGCCAGCTCTTTTATAGTAATTATAACTATAAACAATATTTCCAAATATACTTAATATTTCAAAGACCAAATGGCTTACAAACTGTTGCATGACATCAGGTGAAACCTTAAATGCTCTTGAAGAAGATTGCCTTTGATATTTGCACTGTAAGTTGTACATCTTTCAAGATATTCAGTGTTATTTATATGGCTAATTATACAATTATGCATATGTTTTCATATTTCTGTAATTATCTCAATAAACATGCAGTCATAGATTAATTTTTTGTCGACATGTGAAGCCTTATGTCTGGTTAACAAAAACGTTGTAACACTGTAAATCTATGTTGTATAGCTTCAAATCTAATTTGGAGTTTGTGTGCATTATAATACATTATAATATTTATGGAAAGACTATGAATGAAATGAGTTTTGTGACTATTACTACTGAAAAGAATACTTGCCAATAACACTACTATTTGTATAATTTTAATAGCTTTTATTGTTCACAAAATATTTACATCTGTTTGTCCTATGCTGTTTAAGTTTATTTTTCAGAAAATGGTCTAGAATGTAAGATATCTGTAGGCTGCTAAATGCTTGATATTCCACACCATACAGGTATTAATGAGTTAACAGAGATCACTGGTTCTGCAGGTTCAGAAGAAGCTGGAAAATAAACATGAAAGCAGAGTCTGATGAGTTCAGTGAGTCTGTTTTTTTTTAGGTAGCTTGTTTGTCTTTTCGGCTTTTTCTGGTTAGGGGTCGCCACAGCGGAACTCCGGTCCGCTAATGATTGGCAGTAGATTTTTATGGTGCCGGGTTGCTAGCCCGATGCCCAACCTTCAGCTAAGGCATGCCCATTCACACATGTCTTTTGGAGGCCACTCAACCACGGGGAGGACATGCAGTATTGAGTGAAAATGCCAGAGAAGGTCAATTTTAATCCTTTCCTGTTTCAGATAGAATGTTAAACCTCATTACCAGTCTCACCTTTAATGACTATGCTGTACTGATGTGAAAAATCTGTCTGACAACTTACTATAACTCTGAACCATCCCTGGGTCTCCTACCTTGTTGCCTTCATTAATTTGCTTCCCAGAGGAGTTGTTGTTGAATTCAGATTTGCCTTGGGTAGACTCATCGCTCTTAGTTATTGCTAGGTGGCTGATGTTGCTGCACCGTGGGAGAAGGAAGACAATGCTCACCATCCTTTATATGAGAAAACATGATTTCTTCCTGCTTATTCTAAACAGACAGTAGTCCTGTAGAACTTCAGATATTCTTTGTTGACATGGATTAATGTATTTGGAAAAGACCAAATGGAGTAAGTGTATGGTGATAAATATAATTTTAGGTAATGTTATCATTTTATGAGGAGTAATGTAGGCTAGGTTTGCATTTCTTTTAATCCTTTGGTATTTGTTTTCATTATTTATAGAATGAAAAGTCTCAAGTAGTAATGAATTAATAATGGCTTTGCTTCTGGTAAGATGTAGTCCTGAAGGAAATGAAAAAGTATTGAATATATCCAGTATCTTTCATATATGTTTCATAAGTTGTCTTAGTTACAGTACACAGTCATCTTTAAAACATTCAGTTTATCATGTTTTTTTAATAATGTTTTTATTAAATCACAAACAAAACAGTGACAGATACACTTATAACATTTTATCATTCATTCACTGTAACATTATATAAACTGTTCAGTTCCTTCCTTGCCTTAAACCTCTTTCCTCCTCCCGAACATTATCCTGCATGCACTGTTCCCATAGATTCTATTTACTTCTATGTAATTGGATACTTTCTCTTTTAAGGACCCTATCTCCAGTTATGTTTCTACTTTATAATAGTCAGTCCTTCAATTACTGATGGTTTAGAGTTTGATTTTTACTTTCTGGTAATTGCTTTTATGGCAGACAGTAGCATTAAACATATTTAGACCTTACTATATCTAGGTAGTTCAGAGATTATGTCCCAGCTTAAAAGAATCATTTGCTTAGTTACAATGACTTGCTCCCCAACATTTCTGACAAAACACTCCTTAAGGAATTTTTAAAATCTGCCAAATTATTACACTTTCAGAACACATTTTCCCAATTACCTCTCTCTCTCTTTCCAGTCACATCTGTAGTATTTGCCATTTACCTGAGGATCAGTTCTCTGACGTCTGCTTACAGTATACAAACACTCATGCAGACATTTCCATACAAGAATCCTAAACTTTCTGGGTTTTGTTGCATCTTGTTGCCATACAGATTTATTGTTACTTGGTAAACATTATTTCCAGCAGCTTTCTTTCCAGTCTTTTCTAACATCCTCTGATGGATTCTTATAGTTATTACATAATATTTATATGCACTACTAATTATCTCTTTTTAACTGCTGCTGTTTCTATTCTAGACTAAAACTAAAATTATGCCATGGCCAGTGTTTCACTGAGTGCTCCCCTATCCCTTACTCTGTGACTGTATTCTGTTATCAGTCTCTGTTATGGAAGGCAGTCTCTACCCTGCAGTCCAAACGTCTGCTGGGCATTATCCCACTCAGTTAAATTTACCTCCTTAGTTATTTGTTCCCATTACCTTTTTTTGTCTTTTCTCTAGTAAATTCCAGCTCCATTATGCCTAATTTCTCTGCTCTTACTTGCAGTCATCCCTATTCATAAAATGTCATTTCTCCATTCTAGTTTTACCTTAGTTCTTAGAATACTTTATGCTTCTTTATAAATATAATGTTCTTAAAGGCTATTGTTCTCCTTAAGGACCTACATCCAAACTTCTATTCACTCCTTATTTCTCATATTGCCCTCTTTCCCATTTCATCATCAGCCCCTTCCCCTTCCAATGTGATTTATAACCATGTGCTTATGTTCTGTATATGAGCCTTATTTGTGTAGCTCAAAAGTATCCCTTCAGACCAGCTCATTCAAAATCAGCTTGTTCTAGGGGAGACACCTTATTCTACTTGCCTTCCTTCCCTCCCAAATAAATTATTTTAACATTTTATTACTTACCATCCATAACCTCTCTTGTGGTTTATACAAATATGCCTTACCTAAATATAAAATTAAGAGGGCTAAAAACATTTTCACTGCTTGTATCTTACAATTCATATAACAAAAAGCTTCCAGATTACCAGTTTTGGTATTATGTTTTGCTTAGTCTCTTCCCCATATCCTTGGCTGCCATAAGATAATCCATTTTAATCCTTATACCCAAGTACGTTTTCTCTACCTATCTTAGCTATTAATTATTAAAATAACTCTAATACATCTGTAGAATCTCTTGTTAATTTTCTTGTCATTGACTATATAAGTCTGGGGCTGAAACTTTCTAGTTTCTGTTATCAATGTCATTGTGCTACAGGTTTTGTGATGTGAAGTTGTTATTAAAAATAGTTGCTTAACAGCAACCTTTCCACCCTTTCTGTACTCATGCATATTATTCAAATAATCTCTAGTTTAGGAAATTTGAACTAGCAATGCCACAATCAGCCACATTGTCCTAAATATGTGGTTAAAGGCTCTGTAAGTAATACAAGTAAAATAGGCAGCAAAAGACCTCCTTGTTGCATTCCCATGATAATTGCCATGTGTACTATTAATACAGACCTATGTGCTAATGGATGATTTGTTGTGGAAAGGTCAAAGCTTTTATACCTGCAGAAGAACATCCAACAAAATAAATCAACGGCTTTAGAAAACCATTTAGTATTTCAGCTAGACTTGTTTAGTAGTCATCTCAATGTTCAGTTGTTTAAACATCTGTAGAGCTTTCAGACATATACTAAAACATCTGATTCACAATAATGCAATCTAACATTTCTTATCACCATAATGTTCAGTGGTAACACTTATAATCTTATTCTGCATCCCACTTTGTGCATCATGAGGAATGTCTTGTCAAGCTCTTTGTGTTGTGCTTATCCCAGACATAGAAAAAAAAAAAGAATGAACAACTCCTTTGTGTCTAGAGAAATAACCAACTAATAATCTGTATCAAATATACCTGGAAGCATACATTCCCATACTTTGTTTTAATAAGAACATTTTATGAGAACATATATAAAGATATTCCTTTTCTAATCACATGGGCACCATTTCCTTATACCGTTTCCACATGTTTTATTATTTAAAATTTTTAAGTTATATACGTCAGAGTTGCATCTGGTATATTCTAATTTTAAGTCTCTGTTATTTGCAACATACAATTAGTCAGTGCTGATGCCCTCATACAACCTTCCAGCATGAAGCCTAGAGAAATTTAACTCTTTGAGTGTGTTCTTTTCCTTTTCAACTAGAATTTTTATTAACTATCTAAAGAGGGGGATGTTTGTTTCACTTATGTTTATGTCCTTACATATGTTTGTTCCAACTACCGTAATGCATAATTCTCAAGAATCTTTTATTTTTTTCATTTGTTACCAGTTCTTATTAGTCTTCCTTTTTAACCCTTAACTATTATTTCCAAACACCAATACCAGTTCCTGCTCAGTGTCAACGTTATCAGTTTTCATAACAGTTGGCTACGTAGCAATGTCTATTTATTTGCCATGCCAAACTTATTTCTTAAATATAAATTCAGAACCAAAGGAGAGAATTCCTCTACTTTTCTGAGAGTTTCCTAGATGGGTTTAAAGAGTCCTCAGAGCTTCCTTTCATACTACATTTTTGCCCTTGCAGTACTATTGGAAGAAGGGTTGCTCTTAATTTCAGTTATTAATGGCACTGTGGGCATTCCCCCTAAAGTAATGTCCATTCATAGTAGTACTTTATGTATTTGTATCTATTTCTATTTTTGTACACCCTGAGCCTTGTCCAGGAGCCATTTTTTGAAGAAGATTATATGTTATTAGGAGAAAACGTTTGCTACTATAATTTTTTTTTCAGGTGGAACTTGAAGCATCATGCATTGTTTTAAGTGCACATTACTAATTTATTTGTTTGCTTTTTTGTTTGTTTTTTTCCCTTGTTTTGTTAAATTTATGGAAAGGCTAGGATTTGTCATGAACTTACCTTTGCACCTTTCATGCTTTTTCTTTTAATATTTCAAAAGAAGTTGTCATGATTAATAAATTATCTGCACAACTTGTGGCTGTAGATGTTTTTTTTTTCTACTTATAATAGGGATATCAGGACTTATAGCGTCTATTGCTTCAGTTATTTTATCTGTATATATCTAAAAAAATTCAAGGATCAAGTAAATAACCTTGCCTTATTCCATTATTCATATCAAAGTGTCCTTTTCTTGATATTTTCATATTCAATGTTGAACTATATACATTGGATATTGTATTGAAACTGCTTCTAAAACACTTATGTTTCCTATGTTCTGTTTATGTTATTCAACATGGCTTTAAGGTCATCTGAGATGTTGAATAGGTTTTGATATCTGTGACCTAAATTTTTATTGTGTGTTGATATAATGTACATGCATCGGTTGAAGTTTACTTAGAGATATATGCAAACTGAGCTTGACAGAAAACTATCTGTGCACATTTTTTTTTAATTTTGATAATGTAATTGTTATAATCAATGTAATTTTCTTCTCTTATATGATTATACAATAATGCTCAGGATTTTTGAAAACACATTTTACTTAAACAAGTTTTAATGAGTTCATTAACAATGAGGATCATTTTTTGATATTGCAAACAAATTTAACTTCTAGTCCTGTCGGGTCCTTTCTTGAAACGTTGTGTGTGTCCTTTCACTCTTCTTTGGTAAACCTCTTTTCCATATCTTGCCAGTTTCTTACTTCTGCCCTGTCCATTAATTCTGCATGTCTTGACTCTTATCCTCTCCTTGCAATAGTGTATGCAGTGTTCACCATCTATGTACTAATATCCAGCAGAATTTTTTACCTATGCAACTTATTATCCCTCATAAAAGTTATTACTTTTTATTGTGTGATATTGCTTCTGAGAAAAATGCTTCTGTAATCTGTAAGCATTTTTCTCATATTTCTAATCATACCAGCCTGTATAATGGCTTAGTTCTCCTGTCAACACTGAATGCATTCCACTTGTTATCAATCTCTGTATTTAACAGGTCCACATGTTATCTTATGTCATAGTTCTTATTATGATCACATACATATTCTCTTGTTCACTTGCACTATTCTGTAGTAAGCATAATGGATGTTTGAATATGTCTATTATAAAATTTTTTGTCTATCAATAAATCTTTAGTTCTACAATGGGGAAAATGATCACTTTCTGGCTTTTTTGTTATTGCCAAGCTGCACGTCTTATCTAAGTCTGAATGGAGAGATGATAAAATCAGCAAGCAAAGGAGAGTTGTATTGCTAAAACTGAATTCATCCTCAGGTTTTGTTGAGCACCCTCACAAGGTAGACCCTGTTTTTACAAAATCGCACCAAGATGGCACTGGTATACAGACTATATTTTATATAGCAAATATGGGCAGAAGTAGGTTAAAAATAAAAAAGACAGCTGGGTGCACAAGTAACCAATCCTGGTAGGAACACTGGTGCCACAGATGGAAAAAAATGACACTGTAGAAAGCTCAAGACCTAGAAATATTCCTGCAATAGGGTTAGGTCAGGCTCAGGTGGAGGCTGGCTCCAATGTTGTAGACGTAAGTAGTGATCCATATAAAAACACAAAAAACTGATAGGAAAAAAAGAGTCATAAAGATGACAGAGTGTACTATTGAGGATTAGAAAGAAATTATATGTTGTTATTATCATGCAAGAAGCCTAGAATTTCTAGATAGAAAATATTCAAAAACATTGAAAGAAATTAGAGGAAAGAAAAATACTTGCACAAGAAAAAACTGTCGAAAGCTTCAAATGCAAATTTGTGCTCATTAATAGAACAGATTCATGAAAAACATTACAGAGACCAAGACATTTTGGACTGTTTGAAAAAAGACGTAACTGAGGAAGTATGAAAATATAAAGGACAAAAATCTAGAGATTTCTGAAAGGTATAAAAAGAAACACAGAAATAGGAAAGAAAGAGAGATCTGATATTGTGTAATATTTATACAAAGGAAAAAGCCAAACTAATCAGTACAAAATAGCAGCTCAAAAGATATTTGAACAGCAATACAGACAAAGGCACACAGATATGGGAAATTTTACAATACACACAAAAAAAGAGAAAACAAAGAAGTAGAAAAGGGGATAAGTAATGCAGAAGTTACAGAAATGGAAAGTGAAGTCATGGATTATCTGCAAAGTGATGGATTTAGTGTAGAAAATCAGGTCCGGTAATGTCACAGCATGATGGAACAATGAGTCCCCAAATTATGGAAAAACTGATAAAACGGGAATCATCTGATCAATTGCCATATGAAGATACACTGGAAGCCTTCAGTAGGAAACAAGTGCAAAAGCTCAGCTTCAGTTGAACAGCAAGGGAAAGAGCAGGAAATGGTAGCAACTCTTGACTCTGTCAATGCTGTCTAGTGATAGGCTAGTGAGATCCAATATGAAAGAGCAACAGATGATGCAGGATGCAGTTGAAGAGAATATGTCACAGGAATATGTTATGGAACCTTCTGCAGAATGCCTGCAGGAAACAGAGAACAAAGACGAAATCAAATGCCATCAAGGAAGTATTGAATAGAGAAAACTATAAAGCAATTAAGATGAGAAGTGTCACTGTTAGAACAGTATACAAGAAGGAAGAGATCAACAAAATTATTTAGAAAGACAGATGTGATAAAATCAATGTGCAGTATTAGAACAGACCAAGATTGACTGTATCACACATTACTGAAAATAATAAACTAAAGATATCAGCACAGGCAGAAAAACGTAGAAGATATACAGATAAATATAAAGCAAAAGTACAAAATAAGCAATTCATTAATGACACAAAAATGTTTTATAGAGACTTGGGAAACAAAGCATAAGGCATAGAAACACCACCAAAAAAAAAAAAAAAAGAAATAGACACATTTTGGAGAAATATCTATGAAGACCCTGTGGAACATATAGGTAAAGAATGGATAGAAGAAGTAAAAGAGTAAGAAGTTCAAACCTACAGGATATGAAATGGGATGAAGTAAAGGCCAGACAAATTACAGCAAAACTAAGAAAAGCTTCTAAATGGAAAAGTCCACACCCAGATGCAGTACCTAACTTCTGGCTAAAAGTATTACCATCTTTACACGATGATTTTGCCCTGTGTAAGAGCTACTTATATGCACATCCCAAACAGACACCAACATGGTTAACAACAGGAAAAAATGATACTCCTCCTTGAGAATGAACCTGCAAGCTATCCTAAAAAGTATAGACCAATAACTTGCCTTTCAATGATGTATAAACTACTGTATATACTGGAATTGATGCCAATAGGGTTTATAGTCATTTAGAAGAAAACTTCATCATGGCAATAGAACAAAAGGGTAACAAAAGAAAGTCATATGGAACAAAGAATCATTTGTTGTTAATGTCATAATGGAGAACTGTAAAAAGGAGAAGAATCTAAGTTTGGCATGGACAGATTACAAAAAAGTATTTGACAGCATCCCACATTCATGGATAAAGGAGATCTTACAGATGTATAAGTTACACCCTATGCTGATGAATTTTATTACTGTGACAATGAAACAGTGGCAAACCACTTTGCAGCTAAGCCATGATAAAGGACAAACTATTATCCCAGTGATAAAAAGTCAAAGGGGGATATACCAGGGTGACTCTTTGTCACTGCTGCTCTTTTGCCTTGCCCTCAACCCATTAAGCTGTCCACCTTACAGAAGAGGTCATAGTTACAATTTGTCTCCCATATGACAACAACAAAGTGTAAAGACCTCTTATCTTCTTTCTGTGTATGATTTAAAACCATACATTTCATCAGATGAAGAGATGAAAGTATAACTGGAAGTGGTCAAAACTTTCTCAAATGATACAACAATGTCATTTGGTCTTGATAAATGTGAAAAAGCAACTTTTAAAGCAGGAAAGCTGCAGCACCAAGAAAACATCTGTCTGGGACAGGAATGTGATACAGAAGAATTTGAGCAGGAGGGAGAATATAAATATTTGGGATTTGATGAAGGATCGACTATAACACATGAACAAATGCAAACAAAACTCAGAAAGGAATATTTTAGAAGACTAAAATTAATACTGAAGACAGCCCTGACATCTAGAAACAAAGTCAAAGCTAGAAACCCATTTGCTCTTCCTGTTCTAAGCTATAATTTTGGGTTAACTGACTGGCCCCAAAAGGTGCTATATCAGTTGGACAGGAAAACAACACAAATATTTTGCTCTTATCAAATGATATATAAAACATCATTGTATACCAAGATTTTAAATGCCTCATTCTGGAGGAGGTATGGGCTTCCTCAAAACTGATTACATGTATAGATCTGCAATCATAAGACTGCATACATTCCTGTTGACCTTACCAGATCCAAATATAGTGAAAGAAGAATATCAGTGTAAGGCAAGAATGGAAATCAAATCAGAAGTAGACAAAGGTCAGACTGCAACTGATGTGCCAAAAAATGAAAGATTATAAGGAGAAGGATAATATGAGATGGCAAGAAATGTGGAAAAGCCATAAATATAGCTACAAGTGTAGAAGACTTCTGGAATAACCTCATGTCGATTAGGATCTGATGGAGAAATGGTAAAGGACAGGTGAATTTAAACCAATAAAATAAAAAATAAAAGAAAGATTAATATTAGCAGCCCAGGATATTGGACTGTGTACACATTGGTTTACAAAGTTCATTGAAGATGTGGGAGAAACAGATGAATGCAGGTTCTGTAAAACAGAACTGTAAACAGTTGCACATCTTTTTGCTGGGTATGATGCACTAATGACAGATGGCCCATATAATGAAAGGTCTGATAATGTGGCAAGACATTTGCACTGGGGATTGAATGTGGCAAGACTGTTGCACTGGGGATTGTGTAAACATTACAATACTGAAGTAACTGAGAAGCATTGGAAACATGAGCCACAAAGCATTACAGAGAATGATGAAGTTTATATTACATTGGATTGTGCATTACTAACAGTTCAAAAACAGAAGCAAGAAAACCAGATATAGTAGTCCATAAAAAAAGACAAAAGTACCATTGATCATGGCAATTGCTACACCCAGTGATTACAGTGTCTTTGTACAGAGAGACAAAGTTATAAGATACTGGGATTTGCAAAATGAGGACAATGTGGAAGAAAGATAACTTGACAGTTCCAGTAGTAGTAGGAGCAATGGGCATTGTGACAAAAGGAGGTACTGTCAGCACAGCGAGTTGGAATGTTGTGCATGATTATATATAATTTGTGAATATCAAACTAATTTATACACAATGCTTGTATTACAAATACATTAGAACTGTATGTCATGTGTACATCAAACTGCTTTGTACAGATGTTTGTGTTGAAAATGTATTTGTAAAGTGTTTGTGCTTAAAATATTTCTACAGTTTGCCATACTGGAGAAGAACAGAAATGTACATGCACTATTGTAACTGTTTAAATGTACATGTTAACAGAGGAAACCGGATGGTTAACCTCAGTCCAGTAAACTTTAGAAAAATATCTGAAATTAAATTACTTTATAAGGTAGGCCATAAAGATGCTTCAGTACAGCTAGAGACACAAAGTCTGTACTAGGAAGCTTTATTTATAGTCTTTGCGGTGAACTAATTGCTACTTTGGAAGCATAAAGGAATGCAATTGTTTTATGACTTCCAGCACCTGCCAAAGATCTGAGCAAAAGCCCTTGTCTGGATATTTTTACAGGTAGACGCTAAATACTGCCAGCTGCCAGCAGTGGGGGTTTGCATGAGAACCAGAAGTCAGAGGACCAGAAATTATGTCATTCTGCAAGCTATTCCAGCAGTAATATTTTAGATGTTAATTCTGTCTTGGACCTGACAACACCAACAAGAACCATTCATTGCACATCTGCCTTGCTCTAAGTAAGTTGCTAGGGTATACTAACTCTCTTAGATTTAGTCAAGAATATAGTGAAGCTTAGTTTAGATTTTGTTTTTCTTTATTTGTGTTAGCCTGTGCTGCAATGTTATTTTAAATATTCCTTGTGGTGGTTTTGAACTCTAATGTCACTGTGAATATATACCGAGTATTGTCTTGTTCTTTTAATATTTATTATTAAATATATTTAAAACTTTCACTGTGGCTGATCTGGGTAGAGATATTTAAGTTCTGAGAGTACTTGCATATTCATTTGGTGACACTGTATGGACCAATCCTAATAGCCTTGCTCTTGGTCAAACTACTATTTGTATTAATATTAATATTACACAGTAAAATTGGACACCCTTTGTTAAGGGCCCTAAAGTAGCTGATAAGGAATAACTGGTGGCAGTAGAAGCTACCTTACAGTCTGGGGAGAAGGAGGCATAGCTAGTAAACCTGTGCCAGCCTTTCCCATGTGTGTGTGTGTGTGTGTGTGTGTGTGTGTGTGTGTGTGTGTGTGTGTGTGTGTGTGTGTGTAAATCAAACCTCAAAGAGTATGTGTGTCAGTTATTTGGGCAGGGGATATGAAGCACTGGTTGGACAGAAAGGGTGCTGGAGGTCTTGGTTTGGTCACTCAGTTGAAATCTCAACTCTATAGCTGTGCCAGTGGGGAGTCTTACTCGGGATCTGGAGGAAGAGGGAGAAACCAGCCCTGGACTGATTCTGGTCTCTGTGTACTCTTAAGGGAAATTGCACTTGATGCAGAGGGCAGCATCTGGAAATACTGTATGTAAACCTGTTATCCTCCCAGTGAACGTCCCCCTACAGGTACCAGTGGTGAGGACTGGGGGTCTTTGATTACTGGTCCAGTGGTGGGTCATCACAGGTGTCATAGAAAAAAAATGTGCAGTCTTATTTAGATATGTTACCAATACATGTAACTATATATGAATTGCAGAAAGAGTCAGTTCTGGGCACATTGCGGGTGTTGCGAATAGCACTTTTTTGGCTAACATCAAAGACTGAAACAATGCTAATTTCAAACTTTGTATTAGAGTGGGATCCATTCCTCTCATGTCATTAGAATGCAAAAAGAGTTGGAGAAATTACACAGGGAAAATGACCACTTGCTGGCTTTTTTGCTATTGCCAAGTTGCACTTCTTATCTAAGTGCATAGGACTACGTTATCTTTAATTGAGAACATGCTTCATCAAGTTAGCTTTCACTGTCTCTAAACACTGAACATTTTTATCATCAAAAATCATTTAAAAATGTTTTTTCTAGGAGGACAACCCCCTGCACTCCCACACCCTGCTACTTTAAGAATACCAACTGCGAGATTACACAATAGTACGGAAAAGAACTAATTACCTTATCCCACTGTTCAATTATCTCAGATGTAAACAGACCTGAAACATTCACTCAGTGATGTTGCTAAATGTAAAAAATTGATGTTTTCTTTACCTTTTTAACAAGAGAGTTCCTTTCATCTGAATTCTCTTTAATGTTTAAGTGTTTTGTATAATTGCTGTGCTATTCTCACATTTAGATTTCCACATACAGTCATTTCATTTCTTCTGTCTTGACTGTCCAGCACACATTCTTCTAAATTATTCCATATCACTTTCCATTCCGTGGAGGACTTCTCTTTTAGTGTGTTTGTGTAACTCTCCTATTTCAATTTTACATCTGTTGTCAACATACTCTCCGTCTGGCTGACTACACTTAGCTGATACTGTAAAGTACTTTAATTTCATTAGTCTGTCATTAGATCTTCCAGGTCTCTAACTTCTGTGTACAGGAATACTAAATGTTTAAAATAATGAATTTTGATTTGATCAAATCATGTAACCATGTTTCCTGAAAGTTAGTAATATTTTGAATTTGTACAATTTTCCAACAGTCTGCATCCGAAAGATTTCTAGTTCTACTGGTAAAATTTCATGGTATAATTTGACATTCCCTCTCTTGTGGCCTTTCTTAATTACCTTCTTTTTAGATACAATTCCCTTAGTCATCATTCTTCATTGTACTAATTCCTTCTCTTCTCTTCCCATCCTACACAGTCTCCTACAGAATCCTATACAATCATGGCTGACCTTATGAGTAGGTGAACTAGGCAGCCTCCTATTTAGACACACTTTTTTCCTATTTAATTTTCTTCATAAAGTAAAGAAATGTACTGTTTCTTACTTTAAGAATAAAAATAAATAACAGAAAAACATACTGTCATACCATTCAACTTCTCAATAAAATACTAAACTTCTGAATAAATTATCATTACGAAATACCAAATGACTTATAGTTTTACAGCCTTTTGTGAGGCTTCTGCAGCATTAAGCCAAGCTTTGCTCTTTTTTTTACTGCAACTGTAGGATAGCAGCAGGCAATGAACTGACAAGCAAAAGTCATGGAAGATTATGAGACGACAGTAAACAAAGAAGGCATACAATTTCAGTGTAACAGAAGAGATGTGAAGACCTTTTAATAATGCTATTATTTATTTGTTTTACCTGAGGCTCCCTATTATACCATTAGAAGATAGGTTCAGAGTTTGTTCACTCGCTTCGGATTACACAATGTGACGTGTTTTTAGACATTGTATTTTTTATTGTCTGCTTACTTTTTGTAAGTTTTTTCCAAGTGTTTCTTGTATCAGTTTTAGGGAACCTATAGAGTTTGCATTTGCAGAGTAATAATTTTTCTTAATGTTTTTGATTATTGGCATACGTTTTCTTTCAAAACACTTTCAAAATACTTGCATTGTTTAGGGAAGGTAACTTTCTTTTCTAGATAAGTAAGATTTCATCTGGTTTTATTTGATTGCATCATAACTTACACAAAGCTTTGTATTAGCTGGTAAATCTGTCTGTTTAAATGTTTCTTATGTTGTACTCTGTTCTGTGAATAATTTCAGCTCTGCAGGGCTCTAGGCATGGCTTGGCATGATTTATTTATTACATTTGTTTACCGGCTAGTGTCTGACTGGGCCGGGGGCTCAGTTTTCAGTGAAGACCCGGGGAGAAAAACCCCACAGTATTACAGAAAACATATTTTTGCAGAATACAATGCAGGCAATAGTACAATACAAGCAAAAGTACAAAAAACAGCAATTGCAGAATACAAGTAGTGGAACAATTTCTATATAAGCACAACCAATAAACAGATGGTAGGAGTAATGCTGAGAACAGTAGTAGAAGAGGGTTAATAATTATCCTAGAGAGTAGGAAGAGCATAGCCAATGATTAGTCAGGTGTTCCTTTAGGAGTGATTTGAACATATTGTGGATAGGGCTTTTTGTTATTGTCTCTGGAAGAGTGTTCCAGAGTCTAGCTATCTTGTGAGAATACAGGGAGTCACCATGACTGTTGTGGGTGTTGACAACCTTGAGTAACAATTTGTTAGAAGATCTAAGAGTTTTAAGATTGTTACTAGGTTGGACTAAGTAGAAGATCACAGGACAGTTCATAGGTTCATAGGTTCATAGGTTCATACTAGGCTATCTGCCCGAGGGGATTTATAAGCCTAGCCGATAGTTTTGTGGCTTACGCCACCCCTTTAGTTTGGAGAAACTATGCCCATTATTTTGCTGTGCCTCTGTCGAGCAGTGACACTGAGGTAACCCCTGGGGTGTATCTGCGATCTCCCATCCATTGGTCAAGATTCCTCTTGAACAAGGCCAGTGAGGTGCTCTGCCTCACATAAACCGGGATTTTGTTCCACAGTATAGGGAGTCTTTGGGTGATGAATCTATCCCTCCAGCACGTCCTATTAATAACCGTGTCAAGGTTTAAGTCTCCGCCTTGTGGCTCTGAGGGATCTAGATTTTTTGAGATGAAGCATGTTCATCAAATCTGGGTTTGACATGGCCTTGTATGTCAGGCATAGGTCACCTCTGAGTAAGCGGTAAGCAACTGAATATAACTGGAGTTCTTTCAGCCGGGCAGCATAAGACAGATTTTGAGACCCTTTATCCTTTTGGTGAGGAACTTGTGGCCTCTCCAGCTGCTGCAAGTGTCGGGTCAGATACATTCGAATGGGGCATTGTACTCGATCATTGGTCTGATGAGTGATGAGTATAGGGAGACTATGACTTCCCTTGATCTAGATGTGAATCCCTTCATGATAAGGTGGGCAATGTAGAAGGTCTTCCTAACTACTTTAGCAATATGAGTGTCGAATGAAAGGCTACTGTCAACCTGGGTTCCCAGGTCCCTAATAACTTCTTCTGTGTTCAGGGGATTGCCACCTATATGGTAGCTAGGGGTAACCTTATTTTTCCCGAAGGGTCTGACTATGCATTTCTTGGCATTTAACTTTAGTTGTTGGGGTGATAGATAATTTTATGGGTTAAGCTTAGCTGATTAAATAATAAAAGGTTGGGGAGGTCTAGCCAGTCTAACTGTGAGACAGTTGCACAGTGGTGAGATCTGTATGGATGATTAGTGGCATATTTAGCAATGTTGTTGTAGCATGATGCAAGGTTGCTGAGGTCTGATTTTCTAAGGTTTGTGAATATGAATAAACCATACAGGAGGGAGGATAGCAGGTGTGTGTGAGCAATGGCAAACCTGGCATTGGGTGTTAAGTATGGTTTGGCCCTGTATAGGATGCCAAGTTTGATGTGGACTTTTTTGATAGTTTGCATAATATGTGTATCAAATTTGAGGTTATTATTTGGGATTTAAAATGAGTTGGTGGTGAGGGAGGTATGTTTCTATGTCCTGAAGAGATGATAGAAGTAGCTAATGAGTTGGTGGTGAGGGAGGTATGTTTCTATGTCCTGAAGAGATGATAGAAGTAGCTAATGAGTTGGTGGTGAGGGAGGTATGTTTCTATGTCCTGAAGAGATGATAGAAGTAGCTAATGAGTTGGTGGTGAGGAGGTATGTTTCTATGTCCTGAAGAGATGATAGAAGTAGCTAATGAGTTGGTGGTGAGGGAGGTATGTTTCTATGTCCTGAAGAGATGATAGAAGTAGCTAATGAGTTGGTGGTGAGGGAGGTATGTTTCTATGTCCTGAAGAGATGATAGAAGTAGCTAATGAGTTGGTGGTGAGGAGGTATGTTTCTATGTCCTGAAAAGATGATAGAAGTAGCTAATGAGTTGGTGGTGAGGGAGGTATGTTTCTATGTCCTGAAGAGATGATAGAAGTAGCTAATGAGTTGGTGGTGAGGGAGGTATGTTTCTATGTCCTGAAGAGATGATAGAAGTAGCTAATGAGTTGGTGGTGAGGGAGGTATGTTTCTATGTCCTGAAGAGATGATAGAAGTAGCTAATGAGTTGGTGGTGAGGGAGGTATGTTTCTATGTCCTGAAGAGATGATAGAAGTAGCTAATGAGTTGGTGGTGAGGGAGGTATGTTTCTATGTCCTGAAGAGATGATAGAAGTAGCTAATGAGTTGGTGGTGAGGAGGTATGTTTCTATGTCGTGAAGAGATGATAGAAGTAGCTAATGAGTTGGTGGTCGGGGCGCTATGTTTCTATGTCCTGAAGAGATGATAGAAGTAGCTAATGAGTTGGTGGTGAGGGAGGTATGTTTCTATGTCCTGAAGAGATGATAGAAGTAGCTAATGAGTTGGTTGTGGATACTTTTTCCAAGATTTTTGCAAGGGGGGACAGGATGGCTATGGGGCAATAGTTCTTTGGAGGGACCACCTTTGTGGAGGTGTAAAATGTGAGAAAGTTTCCAGAGGATTGGAACATATTGCTCTTTAATAGCAGGATTAATCAAGATTGAAATGGGGTAAGCGATAGAAGGAGCATCAAGTTTTAGGAATTCATTTGGGAGTTTGTCAGCAGCTGTGCAGCAAGATTTAACCTTAGTTAAGAGAGTCTTTATATAATTAGTTTGGATGGGGTGAGAAGATGAAGAGGTTGAGAATATCTGGGGCAGGGGTGGGGGCAGAGAGTGGATGAGTGAGTTGATTATCTAAGAGAGAGGTGATGGCATTAATGAAGTGAGAGTTGAACTGAGTTGAGATAGGGTCTGTGTTGTTAGAGGTGACTGGGGGGGTAGAGGTATGACAATGGTTAATGAGCTGGTGATGGATTGCCAGAATTTTTTGGGGTTGTTAAGGTGCTGCTGTTAACAGGATGAGAAGTATGTTTGTCTTTTTTGATCTGTTTCTTTGCTAGGTTTCTTAGTTGTTGATAAGTTAGTTGTGTCTTTATCTCTACGTTTCATTAGTAGTTTGGTGTCTTTGGTTAGCCATGGAAGAGGCTTAGTTTTAGTATGCACTCTTCTAGTAGGGGCAAGAGTGTTGAGGATTGTAAGAAAGATGTCGTTAAAGTACTGGACAGCAGCATCTAACTGTAGGTGTTTTAATGGTGTCCAGTCATATAGTTGGAGTAGGAGGTTAAAATTACAGGGACAAGTTTTTTTTTGGTAATGATGTATTTATAAATGCTGTTGCCTTGTGTATGCACATGCTTTCTGTAAAAAAAATGTTGGAGAGTGATCACTGAGGGATTTAGGGAGGCAACCAGCTAGGTAACTTGGGTTAGGTTTGTTAGTAACGATCCAGTCTAGTGTTGACTGCTTGGTGGAGTGTTTGTCTATACGGGTTGGACAGGTTATAGTTTGAGTAAAGTTGAAAATTTTTACAAAGTTGGATGGGTTATTTAATGAGCAGGTGTGCCAATCTAGGTTGAAGTCACCAAGCACAATAGTTTCTTGGGAGAAATTGGTAGCTGCCCAGTAAAGTACATTTTCTATGTTGTGAAGATTATTGCTGGGAGGAAGATAGCTGGCTATGATAATTATAGCATTGTTATGGTTGATTTCAAGGCAGTTGGACAGTATTTCAAAGATGGGTAGATCTGGAGCGGTGCAGGTTAGCTGCCTGACTTTGAGGGTGTCTTTAAATATGACAGCAGCACCGCCACCATGTTTGTTAACTCTGTCTAGTCATATAATGTTATTGACTGTTATGACAATTTCACAATCTTTAATATGGGGCTTCACGTTTCAGTTATAACAGCTATATCAGGTGAGTAGGTGGCTAGGATAGTGTGAAATTCACTATCCTTATTTATGATGCTATGGAGGTTGAGATTTAAAAGGAGCAGATCTGAGTTAGAGGCTTTATGAAAGGGGGAGGTGTGCATGTGTGGTAGAGTGAATGTAGGTTGTAGGTATGGTACATAAGGAAGATAGTAGGTCTTGAGAGTTGTTTTGGTAGCAACAGTAGAAAATATTTGTACAGCAAGGGCAACATAGTGTGAAATGTTCCAATGTATTATTGTAATCTTTTTTTTTTTTTTTTTTTGAAGGACCTGTAAAATAGAGGATTATGACTGGGTCTCCAATTTTAGCCTGATTATTATGTGTCTGAGACATTAACATTAAGAAATTCATCTCATGAGTAAAGTCTGAGAGGGAAATCTTTGCATCTACATCAAGAACACATTAAGCTGGCTATGACAGGAGATCCAGTCTTAGTTTTTTTCACTGCTGGCATTACGCATAAGAAAACTATGTGGCGTGCTGATCAACCAAGGGTGCTTTTCTGCCTTTTACTTATTTTTTTTTCCTAAATAAAGAAATGCACCAAAAATGAATAAATGAATGAATAAATAAAGGGTTTAAAAGTACCCTTAGCTAAATGGCATCTAGGAAGGAAGGTGCCAGCTTTCTGTTCTTGTTGTCAATGGCATGGAATAAAAAGCTATGCAAATATCAGTGTCAGTGGAGCAACAGGTACACTCACTTTTGGTGCAGAAGGCTGTGGGTTCCATTCTCACACCAGGGAGATTAATTGCTGCCACTGCAGTGTAGCATGGGGGGTGCTGCACTTCTGACTAGACCGTCATTCAGATGAGAACCATGGCCCCATCTGCTTGTTACTTGCAGCTTTGGTAGCTGTAAAACATCCCATTGCACTTACTGAAAGGATTAGGGGGCATTGATTTATTTATATTTTTTTATATTATATATGTATTTACATGTTTAAATATATACACATATTTAAAAATTACACAGTTATTTGACCAAACTTAATTTTTATTTTTCTATACTTAGGGCCGGATTCATGAAGGCTTGCATGGAGTCTAAGAGTAGAGTAAGACTCCAGACAGCCAATATGTCTGCCGAGCGATCCAGGAACAGCCGGCAGAGGCGTGCATGAGAGCTCCTAAAAAGACTCTTGCACGACAGTGTTAGGTTATGCAAATTACCTCATTTGCCGCTGATGAAGCTATGCAATGAG
>NC_056748.1:544621461-544732298 GCF_019279795.1 Protopterus annectens | reverse complement strand
GATTCATACCTGTTGTTCTGCTGTTCTGAATATCCCAGTTGTCTTTTAATTTCAACTGGGACCTTAGAAAATGCATCAAAAATGAAACCACAACTGTGAAGTAAAACAAACATATCTGGAAAAGGTTTTCTGTATCTCTTGGATGTACACAAGTTTAACTGCATTACCATGGCCTGATTACTACAGTGAGTCAGTTCCACGGGGCCATTCTGCAAAGTAGGACAGTATCACAGAGTACTCATAGCATATTACAGTTCCATGTTCTGATTACTACAGTGAGTTAGTTCCACCGGGCCATTCTGCAAAGTAGGACAATTCACAGAGTACTCATAGCATATTACAGTTCCATGTTCTGATTACTACAGTGAGTTAGTTCCACGGAGCCATTCTGCAAAGTAGGACAATACCACAGAGTACTCACAGCACATTACAGTTCCATGTTGTGATTACTTCCCCCTGTACTCATTGTCATTACCTTGCAGTTTTATTGTTTCACTCCCTTAATAAATCATGATTTAAAGGCAAAAGGTAAAAGAGAAGCATTTTAAAGATATAAAAAAATCAGTGCATACATTAAGTTAACAAAGGTCACTTAAGGAGAATGCTTAATAGCAGTTAAATACCTTATCCCTGGAAAGGTGAATATTCATTCCTTGTAGTTTTTGATTCTGTGGTAAAGGCTTACTGCCTTGTTCGTTTGAATTCTTTGGCTCATTCTTATTCATATCTGATTTTTTATAATACACTGGCGGAAATGGCTGTACCTAGAAAGAAAACAAACAGTAGACAACAACTAAACAACTGGCAATTTTTTTTCTTTCTTAACTGCATCATTTGCTTATCTGAGCTTATATTTAGCTCCAGCTTTCAAGCTTCAGGGATTGGTAATCATAACATTAAGAGCAGATACACTGATGAAAACATGCTAAAATGAGACACATGGGATACCACATACATAAAACATCTACATCAAAACTGCAGGGCTGCGCAGTGGTGTTGCAGTTAGCATTGCCACCTCACAGCAAGAGGTTCTCTGGTTCAATTCTCTGCTTGGATGTCTCACAGAATCATGTCCTCCCTGTGTTCACATGGGTTTCCTCCTGCTGCTCCAGTTTCTTCCCACATTCCAAAGACATGCAGTAGGTGAATTGGACACTCTAACTTGACCCTAGGTGTGAGTTTGTGCATGCAAGTGTGTGTGGTGCATCCTCCGAGGAGGGTTGGGCCTTGTACTAGCAACCTGAGCCAATAAAACCCATACTTGCTACAGAAACAATGAGTGCTGAAATGTGCTCATTGCCCGATGTACCACATGGTGCATAAACAGGAAGGAGACAGAGAGAGAGACGTATCAAAACTTCGGATACGAATACTTGTTGAACAGCCAAACTGCAAAACATATAATGTTTCCTCTCTTTCACTCTTTCTTAGCTTTTAATTGGTATTTCACACTTTTACACATATGCATTACTCTCTCTTATCTGCCTTTCAGTTATTTTTCCTCCTTTCCATGATTTTCATCTCCGGACAGTGTCTATTTCTTTGTGTCATATACCATTTTTGAGTCTATTTCATATTTAGCAGCCATCATGCTTAACTGTTTCATCTTTTTTAATCCTGTTTCTTAGCTTGACATTTCCCATCACGCTCTCTTGTTCTTTGTTATTGCTTAGTGCAGCGTCCTTCATCTCCTGTCCCCTTTCCAGTACCTTGCTATCTGTAGCTTTATTTCCATTAGTATAATCATTATTTGGGGTCTTGCATTTTCTTTATCTGGTCCTGCTCTTGGCACAGCTCTGACTTGCTTGACAGGTTGGTTCTGCATATCTTGCTCCATTCCACTTTTGCTTCCACCTGTCTCTTTTTTTGCCCATCTCCACTCCCAGTCAATCCATGCTTATGAGCCACAGCCAGCCCCTACAGAGCCCCCATGAGCAGTTACATGCCACCCATGAAGTGTATCAAACAGAGGGAAAAGGAAGTAGATTGCAGGGTCTTTCTTCTATATCATGCATGCACAGAGAGGTAGGCATTCCAACTACATGTAATAGGTCTGCTCCCATTTCCATGCACCTCAGACATTTCATGCCTTCCTGCTCCTTCCCTCCTCTGCACAAATGGGGGGTTTGGTACCATCAGTTTATTATTTTATATTATACCATGACCCCCCCAAACGTGCATGCTGACTGGCCAGCGTGCACATTGTAAATCGAGTTATACTAATGGAAAAAGGTCCGGTCGCCCGGACTTTTTTCCATTAGTATAACTCTACTTTTAAACACTGTCTCGCTATGTTAAATGGGTTTAACATAGCGAGACAGCTTTAAAATAAGCAACGGAGATCTCCGTTGCTTATTTTAAAGCTGTCTCACTATGCTAAACCCATTTAACATAGCGAGACAGGTTTTAAAAAAAAAGCAACAGAGAAAGCAAGATCTCCGTTGCTTATCAGCTATGTTAAATGGGTTTAACATATGAAGACAGTTTAAAATAAGCAACGGACATCCCCGTTGCTTATTTTAAAGCTGTCTCGCTATGTTAAACCCATTTAACATAGCGAAACAGTAAAAAAAAAAAAAGAAACTGAGATCTTGCTTTCTCCATTGCTTTTGCTCACAGTTTGATGTACCGCGCAGGCGCGCAGTACATCAGAACCGCCGCGGATGCCAGACATCTGCGGAAGGGCAGTAAACAGGTTATATTATGCCATTATTTAAGAAAAGTAATAGTTTCTTTTCTTAAATAATGTCATAGAGTAATAGCAATAACCACTTCTGGGTGGGTAATGCTGTATTTACCCAGGGTTTGCTTTGTTTGGTCCCTCGGGCTTCGCCCTCAGGACCAAACCACGCCAACCGTGGGTAAATCCAGCATTACCCACCCCCAGGCGTGGGTTATTGCTATATTCTACTTGTCCCACAGACAGGTTGAAGGTTTCAGTTTCCCTGTCATTCTTTCCCTTTCATCCCATTCCTCTTTGGCTCCTATCCAACCCAAGACTTCTTTCTAATTCTCAGTGACATTGCTCAGTTCCATTGTCTCTGTTTTTTCCCCCAAGTCATTATAGGATAAGTCTGGTCTCTTGTTTCTTCTACATCTTTCCCATTTCTTTATCTTGAGGATCCTATATTTCTCTGTCATCTGCTCCTCATCCTGTACTCAAGTGTTTTGCTATTTTATGTAGTGTTTCTTCTGTTACTATTCATTTCAGCCATTCTCTCTTTCTTCATGTCCACAGCTCTTCCTGTCTCTCCACTTGAAACTTCCTCCTCATTATTTACCACAGGTTCATAGATTAGTACAAGGCTAACTGCCCTTGTGGGCCATTTTAAGCCTAGCCTATTAAACCATGTGAGAATCAAACCCTGCAACTTCTGTCTGTAAGGCAAATATCTTAACCATTATGAAACCTCCCTTCATCTAATATAGCTTTCTTACTCCCTCGAACTTCACCTTTCCTGCTTCTCTTTCCCCATTCCTTTTTTCTATTTTTGTCTTTACCATATCTTTCCTTGAATGACCATTTTCCATTTAGCTCACGTTTTCCTCCCTACCTAATCTAGGCTGTCCTCAACTACTTAAGCTACTCATTTTGGGGTCTTCTCTCTTTCCTGTCTTACTATTCAGTGCTTCTATCTGTGGTGATTTCTGGGCCTTTCTTTATCCCAGACATTGATGCATGCAGTATTCCTGCGTACATCTTATGTGTGGCACTCTCCTGCCCCACTTCCCTCCTGGCTTGCATTTTCTTCTCTGTTATTCTAGCCTGATTCCCTATCTTTCTCTCCAAAGCCATCTGTTGCACACCTTTTTATATATCCAATGTTCTTCTCTTTTCCTGTCACCAGTGCATGCCACGAGGTGTAACCATCCTTAATACTGGTCATCATTCCCATAATATTCATCCCAACTGTCAGTGCACATGCCTTGTCAATCCATCTGGCTAATTCTCACTTCACCTTTTGCTTACATTTTTTATACGGTTACTTTTTTGTGGATTGTATTTTAGGACTTTAATCACAGATACCTGGCTTCCAGTATGTGTTTTGTGCTTCCTAAAAATGTCCCTTCCTTGTTGTTTTCCAGAGTGATCCATACCATTTCCTTGCATTGTATTCCAGACAGGATTCTTTCCTGAAGTTGTCCTTATGTCCAATAGTACCATGCTTCTTGCACATCCACTACCAGTAACATACTGCCATCTTTGAACAAGGGGAACTCTGCTTTATCCTTTCCTCATGTTTCCAGCTGTAATAATCCCTCCTCTAACCTTTTGTATTAATGTTATAATCACCAGGATGAACAAGGACTGGAGAGAAAGGGCTAAGGTAATAACATTTGTATAGCACCAGCCTGGAAAATCAATATTCCTTGTATAGCAGTCTCAGCCATAAGGTCTACTTAATTATAATAATCACAGGAGGAATTTAATCCTCTATTGAGAAGTTAGTGAACAATCAAAATCTAAACATCTGAACTCTTTGTATTACTGCCTGTCAGAAAAATCTCTCTTCATTAAGTTCTCAGATTTCAGTTGCCAACAATCCTAGAAATATATTCTAGATATGTGTGCATGTAAATTGTATATCCATATTGTTCTTGCTTATGTTAGAATAGTCTAAATTCACATGCGTGCATGAGGGTGGGTCCCATTCCTCACATTCACTCATACTTTCTCACTGGGTGGGGTGTCAGATCCCAGATCCATTTCCTGCTACCACAGAGTTTTTCTGGGTGTGGCAACTCCTTTCTCTATTCTCTCCTACTCTATCCCATTGAACCCTTTTCTTAATTCATGCATTCCTTTCATTATCTTTTCTGTCCCTTATTTCTTCAAGTTTAAGGGCTTCTCCAGGGCAATGACTTCCTTTACTGTAAGGTCGATAGGATTTTCCATTTTCTTGGGATCACCTTCTTAGCGATCAATAATATAGTCCATGCATGACTTTTACTCTCAAGTGGTAAAGGGAAGGCTTTTACTATGTCCAGAAAAATACATCTTTGCAAAACCAAATTTAGTGTAACCAGGTCAAAGAAAACTCCATTCAGAGTTTGAAATCTCTGAGCTGACTGCACTCCCAGAACACAAACAGCCAAGTTCCCCTTAGCTCACATCGCACTGTCCAACAGAGCAAGTCTGCCTCTGACAAGAGTTTATCAGGAGTTTATATTCTTGAGTTTACTGCCACTCTTGGGAGCCAAACAACTTCCCTCCATTGGTGGTGCATTATACCCCTATCTAATAATCCTGACCATCTTATCTATTCCATCTGTCCCTCTCTGCCTGTTAAAACAGGTGTTCACCAAGGTTCTATTCTTGGTCCATTGATTTTTAATATTTTCACTAACTTACACTACACGTCTTGCCCTCAGTCATCACTGGTCCAATATGCGGATGATTCTACACTTATCTCTATTGCAGACACTCCCACAGAACTCATGTCACTTACTTAGTCCTCCTTTAACTCTGTTGAAACCTGGCTCTCCAATAACCTGCTTATACTAAACCCTAAAAAAACAAAGCTATTACTTTGTCTTCCCAAAAACCTAATCAACCTTAAATCCACATTCTCCATACTTTCTCTAAACAGCACACCTATCATTGTTGAACCTTCCACAAAACTTCTAGGTATCATAATTGATGAGCAACTAAACTTTGATCTACATGTAAGCAATTGCATTAGGAAAACTCACCAAAAACTCAGCCTCTTATACAGAAATAAGAAGTTCCTCACTAACAAAGCAAAAATATCCCTCTCCCATGCTTATCCATTACCAAGTCTATTGTACAGCTTCCAAGTCCTCACAAACCTAAACCCATCGATCTTAAGTTAGAAACTACCTATAACAAAGTGGCCAGGTTTGCAGCAAACCAAAATTATAAATCTTACCACTGTCTCTCACTAAAAACTTAAATGTGCTAGAATTTCCCCATCAGCTTCTCCTCTCCCAGCTTCTGATTATCCATTCCATATTATATTAACCATCATATTGTCCCAACCTATCTCCCCTAATCTCCTTCTACACTTCATCTAGGACTCTCATAAACTCAGGCAAAGACCTGCTGCAAATCTATAAATCTAAGAACAAAACTGGCTGCAACCTCCATAGCTACAATCCAGCCATATCTTGGAACAAATTCCCACTGGAAATTATGGCCCTCACCAAAGTTAAGGAATTTATATCTGCCACAAAAGAATATCTGAAATGTCAATGGTCCTGCCACTGTACTCACCCTCCATAATCTGTCTACCTATCCTAGGGCAGCACACTTGCCTGCCTCTACCCAGTGTTAATTTCTGTATATCTGTTACCTCTATAGCCCCCTTATCTATGTAGTTTCACTCTTCACTCATTGTAATCATATACTTTCTCTCATATCACTTCTATTACCATGACTTACTGTATCTTTTTTCTAAATGGTGCATCCTCTAAACAAAACTTATGCTAATCACAATCTAAACTTTGTAATATTGTTTGTATTTGTTCTTTTTATTGACAATTTAAATTTTAGAAGTTTGTATATATTATAAATGTGTTTGTATTTATTATAAAAGTTTTTTTTTTTATTCTTTTACCACTTCCATTACCTGTATTATTAACATGTGAAGCTTTTCTCCCCGGGTCTTCGCTGAAAAAGGGTCATCAGCTCAGAACAGACTAACCACGTCAACAAATGTAAAATAATAACTAAATAAATAAATAGTCTGTATTTGATAATGTTTTCGCAGTGATACTTTTCTTCCAACCTGTGCTGTCAGTCTTCTAGTACCCAACTGGTCCAGTTGCAATGCTATAAACCAGATAATTATGGGTGGACATTTATGTTGTCTTATTAAAATCAAATTAGTTAACTTTAGTTGTGTACTAACTTCTTCACATAGTAGTCTCTTACCAGCAGGGATTGAATATTTGACATTAGTCTGGTCTCAGGTCATTATTTGTCATTCTTCAACAAACTGACGCCAGTATCTCACTCCATAAGATTCTTTAGCACAGAACCACCACACTATTTGTGCAGTGCCTATTGGAAGTGTACTGTTTATCTAAGACTTTAGACTTTTAAATGTAAAAATTCTTCCTTCCCCTTTAGATCTCTCATTATGAAAGTGATAAATTCTTTTCTTGCCACTCCCTACATAAGTTCATAGGTTCATACTAGGCTATCTGCCCTAGGGCATTTATAAGCCTAGCCAGAGTGTGTGTGGCTTTCACCACCCCTTAGGATGAGAACACTATACCCATTAGTTTGCTGTGCCTCTGTCCAGCAGTGATACAGAGATGATTCCTGGGGTAAACCTACGATCTCCCATCCACTCGTCAAGATTTCTCTTGAACAGAGTCAGTGAGGGGCTCTGCCTCACATGGACTGGGATTCTGTTCCATAGTGTAGGGAGTCTTTGGGTGATGAATCTGTCCCTCCAGCACGTCCTATTTATATCCGTGTTGAGGTTTAAGTCTCTTGCTCTCGTGGCTCTGGTGGATTTGGATTTTTTGAGGTGGAGCATGTCCATGAATTCTGGGTTGGACATGGCCTTGTATGTCAGGCACAGATCACCTCTGAGCAGACGGTATGCGACTGAATAGAGCTGGAGTTTCTTCAGTTGGGCATCGTATGACATCTGTTTGAGCCCCTTTATCCTTTTGGTGAGGAACTTTTGGGGTCTTTCCAACTGCTGCAAGTGTCAGGTAAGGTACATTCCGAATGGGGCGTTGTACTCAATCATTGGTCTGATAAGTGAAGAGTACAGGGGTACAATGACCTCTCCTGATCTGGATGTGAATCCCTTCATGATCAGGTGGGCAATGTAGAAGGTCTTCCTAACCACTTTGGCAATGTGAGTGTCAAAAGAGAGGTTACTGTCAACTTGGGTCCCCAGGTCCCTGATAACTTCTTCCGTGTTTAATGGATTACCACCTATGTGGTAATTAGGGGTTACCTTGTTTTTCCCAAAGGGTATGACTATACATTTTTTGGCATTTAGCTTAAGGCCATGGCTCTGGCACCAGTTATCCATTTCTATGAGACCTCTCTGGAGGATGTCTGTGTCTGATGGAGTGTCAATTATGGTGCCCAGTTTGCAGTCATCTGCAAATTTTGTCAGCCACAATCCCCCTATGTTTGCCTGCACTTCAGAAAAATAAATGCCGAACAAGAGGGGGCCCAGGACCGAGCCCTGTGGGACACCGCTCGTGACCGACTTAGAGTCTGACATGGCACCAGCAACTCTAACCCTGTGTGTTCCGTCCTTGAGCCAGTTTGCAACCCATCTTGTGACATATGGGTTTACATCTAAGCTGGTGAGCTTTTCTATGATGCCCGAGTGGGGTATTGTGTCGAATGCTTTTGCTAGGTCAAGGTAGGCTGTGTGAACTGCCCTACCCTCATCAATGGCCTTAGTGACTGTTTCGAAAAAGTCGACCAAGTTCAAGAGGCAGGATGTGCCCTTAACAAAGCCAAATTGGGTAGGATCCAGTGTCTGTAGGTCCCCAATGTCTTTATTTATGAGTTCCATTATGATCCTCTCCATAGCTTTGCAGACAAGGCTCGTCAAGCTTATGGGGCGGTAATTTCCAGGGTCCGTAGAAGCACTGCCTTTGTGGAGTGGGACCACAGTTACCGTACGCCATTCCTTGGGTACATATCCTGTAGTAAGGCTAAGATTAAACAGCAGCCTTATGTGTGGGTTTAGTTCCTCATTGAGTTTGTGTAGCACACAGCCGGGGACACCGTCCGGTCCCATTGATACTGTGTTTTTTGCTTTAGAGAGAGCAGCTCTCACCTGGGCATCTGAGATGTTTGGGAGGCTAGACTCTGGTGGGATAGATATTTCTCCTTTGGGGGAGGGAGTAGAAATTTGCACTGAACCTGTCTGCCAGTATGTTGGCAATGTCTGTGGGTTCAGTGATTTTTTATCATTTTGGACTAATTCTGAGCATATCTGGGAGTTTCCACCCAGGTTTCTAACATAGCTAAAGAAGGCTTTATGATTGTCTTTTGTGTCATTAGCGATTTGTCTCTCAAAGTTGGCCTTGGATGATTTTATGAGCGATCATAGTTTTTTGCTAGTATTGATCAGAGATGCCTTCCCTTTTAGGGATTTTGCTCTGTCATGTAGTAGCTTTCTCCTCTTGTTGTAGAGTTTGTTTATAGCTGGGGTCCACCAGACCAGGCGCCTGCCTTTGGTGGAAAGGGTCTTGATTTTATTAGGGATTGCTTGATCCATACATTCCTGGAGGTGCTCGTAGAAGGCATTTGTAAGGGTTTCAGCAGCTTGGGTTGTGGTTTCCACTGGCTCGGGGGCCTTGAAGGATACCACTCCAGTCTTAAGAAGTGTGAAGTTTGCTTTTGAGAAGTTCTTCACTGTGGTCTTTTTGCTGGGGTGGGGCGGGATGTGGATCTCCAGTGAGATTAATTTATGGTCTGATCTCACCAATGAGGGATATACTTCCGGTGTGGAGCATTTTGTCCCCATGTTTGTGATGATCAGGTCTAGTATATTTTCTCCTCTTGTGGGAATGGTGACTAGTTGTTCCACAGCATTTGAGTTTATGAACTCAAGGAACCTTTGGACTAGGGTGTTGGGGCTTGAGTAATGTTCCCAGTCTACGTTTAGGTAGTTGAAGTCACCCAATATGATGGTGTTTGGAGAGACATTCATACTCTCCAGTGTCTTCAGGAAGGCTGTGTGGGTTTCCTGAGTTTGAGAAGGTGGTCTGTAGCATGTTACAAACTGTAGGGCAGTTTTACCTATGGTTAATTGCACCTGGATGGTCTCCGATGCTTCGTGCGTTGCCACTAACCTGGAGGTGTGGGTATCCTTTATGAATATGGATACTCCCCCTCCTTTTGTGGTTCGGTCCGGATTTTGGGGCCGGAACGCATGATATGAGGTATAACCTGACAGTGCTGGGGTGCTCTCAGGAGCCTTGAACCAGGTTTCAGTCACAGCACAGACATCGATGTTCTCCATACTGAGGAGGGCTTCGAGGGCGTGCATCTTGAGGTTTAGACTTCTGGCATTGAGCAGTATTACCCTTAGTTTTTCTCACTTTTTGTTTTCTAGGGCGGTAGGTTTATCATTTGAGCCTTGCCTAAAAAAGGCACTATGGGGGTGGCAAGAGCCTTTGCCAATATCCGGAAGCCCAGGGGTGACAGGTGCAAGCCGTCCCTTGTGAAGCAGCGTGGCTTGTCAAGCATGTCATCCCAGGCAGACAGACATTGGATCCCCTTAGAATGACACCAGTAATTAAGCCAATTATTAAAGCTGATCATTTTGTCTCTGTATTGTGGCATCATTCTTGGTGAGGGTAGGATACTGCTCAGGGTCAGGGTCATACCGGCCTGGGCTACATAATCTGAGAGCTCCTCTATGTCTCTTTTCATGTAGTCCAGCGAGGTACGTCTCAGTTCCAAAACATCTTTCTCCCCTACATCTCTAACCTTCTCTAAAACCATTTCTTTCCATTGGGTTTGGTGGGTGTTAGATTGGGATTTAGCAGAGACTGCCATTTGTGCCACTTGTACATAACTTTTATCTGATACTCTCAGCCCTCCTACATCCCTAAGATTCATTTTCATCCACTTTCCCCTTGGTTTACTACCTTGCCACATAAAATCTCTCATTCACCTCTCCGATCTATTTCTTTGTCCTCAACCGACCACCAAAAGACATAGTAGTAATACAGAATATGGGAAATCACATACCAATGAAGGACCTGAATACACTGGTCTATGTCCAAATGTAGACATTTCCAGCCTTAAAGATTTCTGTACACTTCCTCCTGCATCTTGGCTAGCATCTTTTTTAGCTGATTCTCAGTCTGTCTTGCCAGCTCTATCCCTAAATAATTTATCTCACTTGCTTTCCAAATACTTGGATAAGTATTGTGTAAAACAGCACTTTCCAGAAGAATTATATCCAAGGCCTATGTTTTTAGCCTGAGATTTTATTATACTCCTGTAGTTAAGGCCATCGTATGGGGAGTTCCTTCCAGGGATGGGTAACGGTCATCAGGATGTCAACCACAAACAGGCAAATTTTGAATTCCAGTCAATTGCAAGAGTAACAAGAGCTGGAGAGGATATGATCCCCATGGCCAGTGATTCAAAGTATAATGCAAATAGGGCAGGAGATGGGGGGGGGGGCAGACCTGTCTAGTTTTCTGAGTAATTGGGATTGCATCTGACAAAGTTGCTCTTATTTTAACCCTCCCCCTTGAACTATGATAAATCTGCCTTAAGAGTTTTATCCATTCTCCTAGTAAGTGCATTTCCTTTACGAAAAAATAGGTGGGTTCAAACTGTTCTATCATGGCATGGATGGCAGGAAAAATGGGGTAGGGGTTATCCTAAAGGAACAGTATGCCAAGAGTGTTTTGGAGGTGAAGAGAGTGTCTGATAGAGTGATGTTTATGAAGCTTGAAATTGATGGTGTAATGTTGAATGTTGTTAGTGCATATGCTCCACAAGTTGGGTGTGCAATGGATGAGAAAGAAAAATTTTGGAGCGAGTTGGATGAGGTGGTGGTGAGTGTACCCAGGGGTGGGAGACTAGTGATTGGAGTGGACCTCAATGGGCATGCTGATGAAGTGAACAGAGGGGATGAAGAAGTGATGGGTAGGTATGGTGTTAAGAAGAGGAATGCAGAAGGACAGATGATTGTGGATTTTGTGAAAAGGATGGAAGTGGCTGTGGTGAATACGTATTTTAAGAAGAGGGAGGAGCATAGGGTGATATACAAGAGTGGAGGAAGATGCACTCAGGTGGATTATATCCTATGTAGGAGGGCCAGTCTGAAGGAGATTGGAGACTGTAAAGTGGTGACAGGGGAAAGTGTAGTTAAGCAGCATAGAATGGTGGTCTCTAGGATGATGTTGGTGATCAAGAGGAGGAGGAGTGTGAAAGCAGTGCCAAGGATTAAATGGTGGAAGTTAAAAAAGGGTGATTGTGAGGTGGAGTTCAGGGAAGAGTTAAGACAGGCACTGGGAGGCAGTGAAGAGTTTCCAAATAGCTGGATAACTACAGCAGAGCTAGTACGGGAGACTGCTAGAAAGGTGCTTGGTGTGACATCTGGACAGAAGGAGGACAAGGAGACCTGGTGGTGGAATGAGGAAGTACAGGAGAGTATACTGAGGAAGAGGCTGGCGGAGAAGTGGGATTGTCAAAGAGATGAAGAAAGTAGACATGAGTATAAGGAGATGAGACGCATGGCAAAGAGAGAGGTGGCGAAGGCTAAGGATAAGGCATACAAAGAGTTGCATGAGAGATTGGACACTAAAGAGGGAGAAAAGGACCTGTACCAATTAGCTAGACAGAGGGACAGAGCTGGGAAAGATGTGCAGCAGGGTAAGGGTGATAAAGGATGGTGAAGGAAACCTACTCACAAGTGAGGAAAGTGTTTTGAGGAGATGGAAAGAGTACTTTGAAAGGCTGATGAATGAAGAGAATGAGAGAGACAGAAGGTTGGATGATGTGGGGATAGTGAATCAGGAAGTGAAACAGATTAGCAAGGAGGAAGTAAGGACAGCTATGAAGAGGATGAAGAATGGAAAGGCTGCTGGCCCAGATGACATAGCAGTGGAAGCATGGAGGTGCTTAGGTGAAATGGCAGTGGAATTTTTAACCAGATTGTTTAATGAAATGTTTTAAAGTCAGAGGATGCCTGAGGAGTGGAGAAAAAGTGTTTTGGTACCTATCTTTAAGAATAAGGGTGATGTGCAGAGCTGCAGTAACTACAGATCAGTCACAGCTTGAAGTTATGGGAAAGAGTAGTGGAAGCTAGGTTAAGAAGGGAGACGATGATTAGTGATCAGCAGTGTGGTTTCATGCCAGGAAATAACACTACAGATGCAATATTTGCTCTGAGAGTGTTGTTGGAGAAATACAGAGAAGGTCAGAAGGAGTTGCATTGCGTCTTTGTGGACTTGGAGAAAGCATATGACAGGGTGCCTAGAGAGGAGTTGTGGTATTGTATGAGGAAGTCGGGAGTGGCAGAGAAGTATGTAAGAGTGGTACAGGATATGTAGTGTGACATTGGTAAGGACTGTGGTGGAGTGACAGATACGTTTAAGGTTGAGGTGGGATTACATCAAGGATCAGCTCTGAGCCCTTTCTTATTTGCAGTGGTGATGGAGAGGTTGACAGATGAGATCAGACAGGAGGCCCCGTGGACTATGATATTTGCAGATGACACTGATATGTAGTGAGAGTAGGGACCAGGTTGAGGAGACCCTGGAGAGGTGGAGATATGCTTTAGAGAGGAGAGGAATGAAGGTCAGGAGGGCTAAAACAGAATATATGTGCATAAATGTGAGGGAGGGTAGAGGAATGGTGAGGATGCAGGGAGTTTGGTAAAGGTGGATGAGTTTAAGTACTTGGGATCAACAGTTCAGAGTAATGGTGAGTGTGGAAGAGACATGAAGAAGAGAGTACAGGCAGGATGGAATGGGTGAAGAAGAGTGTCAGGAGTGATTTGTGACAGACGAGTACCAGTAAGAGTGAAAGGGAAGGTCTGCAAGAGGGTAGTGAGACCAGCTATGTTACATGGGTTGGATACTGTGGCACTGACAAAAAGGCAGGAGTCAGAGCTGGATGTGGCAGAGTTTAAGATGTTAAGATTTGCACTGGGGTGTGACTAGGATGGACAGGATTAGGAATCAGTAATTAGAGGGTCAGCTCAAGTTGGACAGTTTGGAGACAAAGCAAGAGAGACGAGATTGCATTGGTTTGGACATGTGCTGAGGAGGGATGCTGGGTATATTGGGAAAAGGATGCTAAGGATGGAGCTGCCAGGTAAGAGGAAAAGAGGAAGGCCTAAGATGAGTTTTATGGATGTGATGAGAGAGGGCATGCAGGTGGTTGGTGTGAAAGAGCATGATGCAGAGGACAGGAAGAAATGGAAACAGATGATCCGCTGTGGCAACCCCTAACAGGAACAGCCGAATGAAGATGATGAGGGATGTTACCATTCTATCCTATCAGAAGGTTTTTCTGCATCTAGACTAAGAAGCCTAGTTGATTATTGTTCTGGGATGCATCTTGAGTGATCAGCAAGATTCTTATTAGATTATCAGAAATATGCCTACTCTCTATAAAACCTGTCTAGTCCAAGTTTACCATGCTTACAATTACTTACATCAGTCTTGTTTCCATTATTGCTATAAATACTTTATTATCATGATTTAAAAGTGAGATAGGCTGATAAGATGATGGCGGTTTAGGAGCTGTACCCACCTTAGGGACTGGAGTGGAAACTGCTATTTTCCATGTTTCCGGGATTTTCCTTTGTTGAAGTACCACACTAAATAGCTCCCTCCAGATTGGTATTAAATCTTCATATTTCAGCTTCCAGACATCAGTTGGAAGCCCATCACAGCCTGTGGACTAACTATTGGCCATTTCTTCAAGGCATCCTTTATGTCACCTTTACTTATTTCCCTTAATTGCTTTGCTTTCTCATGTCACTCTTATTAGTGAAACGCATTCAAGAAAATCCTCATATTTTCCATTATTAATGCCCTACATCTGCTCTGAACAATATAATGTTATATAATAATTTAAGAACCTGAAGAATTTCTTTGGTTTGGGTCACATCCTCTTCTTGACTGGAGTCCCACATCTGATTTACACCCCATCATGTTCCTGCTGGCTCAAACTCATAGTCAATGCTATTACATAGGTTGGTACTAGGCTATCGGCCCTAGGCCTCTGCAAGCCTAGCCATAACAATTTCCTGGCTATTTCTTCCCACAATATTTACTTATCTGGACCCCTGTCTATCATTTTTTGGAGTGTTTGAAAAGTAAACCACTTGGATTACATTCCTCTTCCTAAATACTCTCCTGTCCTCAATGGCCTGTATTTGTTGTAGTAGCTGCCATTTCTTAGCTTGTTCTTGACCTGTAAAGCATTTCCCTTTCAATTGTAGTTGTCTTATTTCACTATACAAATGGCATCTGTCTTGTCTCTCCAGCAATTCCTTCTGCTTTACTTTTATTTGTATCTCTGTTTTCAATTCAGACTTCAAACACGACATCCCTTTATTGCTGAAACCTCATGCTGACTGCCTCTGTCAGTTTTTGACCAGGAATCATGTCTATTTGAGTAGAAGGTAAATCCTTTGTGCTTCTTATCCCAAATTTTAATTGTTTATATGTCAGTCAGTCCCAAGTGTAGCATTTATTTTTAGCGTATTGCTTTGCCTCTGTTAGTTTTATTCCTCCCTGTTTCATTAACTCATCTTCCATATGGTGGATTTTGTTCCAGTCTCCTACTATTAGAAGAACTCCCTCATGGAAGGCTATAACATTTGTTAGGAGTCTTCCTATATGTTGCTGCAGAGGGAATATATAAAGCATACATAGTAAATACCTGTCCACATAATAAGTCTTTAACTGCCACATTTTATTTTATTGTATTTTAATTTTACATTTGTTAACCATGTTAGTCCTACTGGGTCCAGAGAGACCCGTTTAAGTGGAGACCCGAGAAGAAAAGCTCCAGGAAAGTAATTAAAAAAATAATTTAAAAAAGTAACAATTCAAGTTGTAAGATACTAAACAGTACAAAATAGAGAAAGAAAAATATACAACATAACTATTTACAAGGCAAAAGTGCAATATTTTGAGGATGCAGTAGCAATATGTTTGAGAAATTTGATTGGCATTAAGTTATATACAAGGAATATAGCAATGCCTAAAATAAAAAAAAATATGTAATATACAATTCAGAGTAAAATCATGACATAAGGATGCATTTAATAGCATAGGTACTAACTGCAGAGAGAGATTAATATGCGTAGACAGATAGCAGATACCAGGCAGATATGTTGACTGAGCAAAGAAGAAAAATTCATTAGTTTACTTCCTGACAAGTACATATCTATGCATGTTGAAAATTAATTTTTATTTGCTTTTTGAATTCGGCACTTCTAGTAGTGGAGCGAAGGGACAATGGAAGTTTGTTCCATGAGTATTCAATTGAATAACTGTAAAGCATTTTTCTAATATTTTTGTTTGGATTGGTCACATGAAGTAGATTTTGTTGTGTGCTTCTGAGGTCACAGTTGGGTGCATAGGGTGTAATTATTAAGTAAGGGCAGGGCAGGAATTGGGGCTATTTAGGATGCTGTGTGCAATTTGTAGTTGTGATATTTGAAACATGTGGAGGAGTTAAGGCCATCTTAAGCTTTTCAGGGATATACAATGATGGGATTTGTAGGTATTACAGGCTGCAAATCTGGCTATCTTGTTATAGGTGGTTTCTAGTTTGGTTAAGAGATTATTTTGGAGGTTAGTAAGTATGTAATACACTTGATGAATGATGGAAAGAACCCAAGAATCCTGCGTGATCCTTAACCAGTTTGAAGAAACTGTATCTCCAAAGGAAATTTCTTCAAAAGTAGAATCAGGACGAATAGAGTTCTCTTCCTCAGAACCACAGTCCTAGAGACAGTGAATCTGGGAAGAATAGGTCAAAGAGTCTTCATCAGAATCTGCACCCTCATCAGAAGATACCTGCTCTCCAGGCCTCTTAAGGGGAGTAGAATACAAAGGAGCAGGCACAGAAACCCCCTGAGGGGGCTTCAAAGTCATAAGGACAGCAAACAACCCCTGTGTAAAAATCCTGCCATTTACGCTGAGGAGCCTTAGGAGCAAGAAAAATATGTTTAGTCTTTAGCTACTTTTTTAAGGGACATCAGCACTAACAATTTTAGGCAGCACATACCCCTGCCTACACTCAATAAGCATAGTGGGAATCTCCTCGCTAAAAAGGATTTGCGGAACACACCTAGGCCCTTCAGAAACAATCCACTGCAGTTTCCCCTGAACATCTGAAACTGATGTCTGTGCAGCCACCAGGGACATGCAAAAAGCCGGGTTCATGCCAGCCTGTGAAGTGATCATGGCAGTGGAATCACACTGAAAAACAGGGCAGTCCTCTGGACTTTCACCAGCCTCAAGACAGTACAGCAGAAGAATCTGACCATACTTTCTTGGTCTTCATTTCCACAGATGGCTGACATTTTGGTCGGGACGGTTATGCCTTAGTACTCTGAGCCAACAATTAAAGATGTTGGTTCTCTAAGTAAATAGACAGAGAAAGAGAAGACTAAGCAAGATTTTCAGGACAAACACGTGACAAATTGAACAAGATGTACAAACACTGCTCGTAACGGTCCTTATGGAGAATCTGTCTCTCACACTGACATTTCCCTTTTCTGGATGACATGTAAACACACAAGCAGCAAAAAGTAAGTTAAGAAGAACCCCCCACCAAAGGAATCATCTAAAAATGTCTTGGGAACCAGCAGGGGAAACAGTGTTCTTCTGACTGATGTTCAAAGCTGGCTTTTGGATGGATGGAAAAGAAGTTCCGAGGAGGGAACATTCTTATGTCATGCATGGGAAGCATATGTGTGATGTACAACATCCCTATTACAACCTAAGGCTTTGATATATTCCTGACATCAGGCTACCCTTAGCAGGTGATCTCTGTTATAAGGAATACTGCAACAGTGATATGGAATGACATCAGAGATGATATTTATACTAATAAGGGAAATTTGGCCAGGGTATCGGGGGAACTTCCCTACTCATTATTGTTTATTGTGGGAACCTTTTTGGTGGAGCACTTCTTGTTTCCATTCCAGGTGCAGAGATGGCTCAGAGAAACAGGGTGACAGATGGAGACAGAAGGAGAGGATAGAATAGTGAAATAAATGAAGGAGAAAGTAAATACTGAACCTGGAGAATGTGAACAGGATTCTGAGGAAATGTTTCAAAGAAACTTGTTTGATGGAGATGAGTCAGAAAATGATGGATGCGTAATTTCAACCCTCCAGCCAGCTGGGTTGTGGGATGATTTATTTAAAGAAATGGTGGTGCAGAGTGAGCCAGAAAAAGGAAGGAGAGGTTTCCTGGGGAGACATTATGGATAAAATACAAAAGGAGGATGCAGAGACAATCCAGAATAGTGGTGAGATGGGAAAGAAAACATACCGAGAGTAGCAGAAAAATGGCAGAAGAAAATGAAAAATTGAAGTATGCGGTAAGGATTCATAATAAAGACAAAGAAATGGACAAGATGAAGTGTGGGGAAATTTAATAGCTCCTTTGGGTGTAAAACCACAAGAGGTAAGAGCATTTATTCTTATTAAAGAAGCATTTTGTGACATATTTAAGACTGTTTTTCAATGGAAGATTTTCTTTGAGAACATGAAAAAAAAAAAAAAGACTGTAACCCATGGAATCGTTATGTGATAAAAACATTTAAACAGGGAAACAAAAAATAGATTCATGTACAATTTCAAACAGAAGTAGAAAGAGAGACTTTGAAAGGACATTCGAAAGCTTTTATGTAAAGACATACTGGACATTGCAAGAGTTTATGACAAAAGGAGTTTATGGACTGGTGGCTGGGATTGTAATATTGTGTTAAAAATAGAAAGAGAAAAAGTATACATATGCCAAGCATGACAAATGTGGAGTGGAACAGGGGTGTTGTAAAATACTGGAGACAACCTAAAAATATATATTTTTTTGGAGGGGGCATTTGATACATAACTGTGACAAAAGAAAATGTTATATTTGTGGGGAAATGGGACACAATGAAAAAAAATGTGAATTTAAATATTGCAAATGTAACAAAATTATAAATTTATGGATGGATTATAAAAACAAAAACAAGAGTAAGGAAAAAGAAAGAGAAGAAAATTAACAAAGAAAAAAATTAGAAGTAGAAAACAGAAGAAAAATTAGAGGAGAAAAAATAATAAAGAGAACAAAGAAGAAGATTCTGAAATAAGTGATGAAGAAAACAAATCAGGAGGTTGTAAAAGGGAAACAAAGATTTTTTTTTTTGGTAAAAGAAAATTTAAAGAAATAAGTACAATATAAAAAAAGGAAATGGATTAAAAAGAATACATCCAGCTAAAGATTGGAGGTTGGTATGAAGGATAAGGTGTTTGAATTACAGTCACTAGATGCAGTGTTTGATTCTCACCTTTAGGAAGGAAATTGGTTAGGCTTAGAACTGGTCTATGAAGAAAGATAGCCTAGTAATTAGCTGAAATCATGCGTGATGTCCCCACTCTGAGCCATTAATCTGGCAGCCTGAATGCCCACCACTGGGGCTGGAGAAGGATGCTCACTTGGAACAAAAATGGGTACATCCAGTATTTCCTGATGCAGCTCTCTGCATCATGCACAATTTCCACTAAGAGCACACAGGGAACACACTCAGTCCGGGGTCTGGATTTCTTCATTTGTCTCCCTCCAGGTCCCCAATGAGACTCCCCACTGAAACAGACAGTTAGAGTTGAGACATCAGCAGAGTGTCCAAGCCAAGTTCTCCAGCACCCTCTCTGTGAAACCAGTGCTTCGTGTCCCTGCCCCAAACAACTGACACACACACACTCTGAGATTTGATTTTCACACACACACACACACACACACACACACACACACACACACACACACACACACACACACACACACTTCTCTCTCTCTGGGAAAGACTGCCACAGATTTACTAGCCAAGTCCCTTTTGCCAAGACTATAAGGTAGTTACACCACCACCAGACACTCCAAAGCCAGCTGCTCCAAGGCTCTTGCAAGGGTACACAATCAGCAAGGCTTTCAGGACTGCCCACAGTGTCACCAAATATATATAGGTAGTAACAGAGATTAAAATATTCTCTAACAGACCAGCCACAATGAAAAGTTTAAATATATTTAATAATAAATAAGAAAATAACATGACAATACTAAATACCCATTTACAATAAACACCAGAGATTCATTCACAGGAAATATTAAAATAGCACAGATGAATAGATTCACACAGATACAAAAAAACAGTACTTAACTAATTTCACTATATTTTCCTGACTGGTCTAAAGAATCACTATACTCTGGTCACATACTAGAGCAAGGCAGAATGAAGCAAGTGAGGGGGTCCTTTCTTCTCGGTTCCAATAACAGAGTGCCATGAGACTTCAGTCTCACCTAGTATTAAAGTATCATTTTTAGTGATGGATTACAGAATGACACCACATACATCTAGTCATCTGACTTCTGGTTCCCATGCAACTCTCCATTGCTAGGAACCACGAGGATTTAGCACATGTCCATAATACACACACATACAGCTTGCTAAGATCAGATGCAGCTCCAGGAAGTCATAAAACAATTTCAAACCTCCACCCTTCCAGAATAGCAATTATTTCACCCCAAAGACAACACAGAAGGCTTCCTAGTACAGACTTCTCTCTGGCTAAATTGAGAACTGTAAGATACAATCTTTATGGCCTAAAGTAAATAATTTAATTTTTTACTATTTTACAAAGTCAGGTGGATTGAGATTAACCTCTTCTCTTCCAGTACCCTTTCTTACAATATATACATTTCAACAGTTAAAATAATACATGTACATTTCTTTTTCTGTCCAGCAGGGTACACTGTTAGTATGCGTTTAACATAAGCAGCTTTACAAATGCATTTTTCAACACAAGTATCAGTACAAATCAGATTGATATGCAAATTACATATAACTCTTTACAAAATTCCAGGTAGCTGTGCTGGCATATGTTACACATCCACTGCCCTACATCTCCTGGCATAGCTGGTAATACCTCAAATTGCCACCCCCCCCTTTGAAGACTCAAGCTAGTTTTTCAAGTAACCCTTGAGAAACCTTGTTTGAGAGGAATGAGCTTGTTTGGGAATATATTAACTCATAATCTGTCTTGAGATCCCATCTGGCTTGGCATTACTGACCCCACTACAGTACTGCACTGTCATGTCATATGCCTGTAGCCCTACACCCCACCTTAGTAACTTGGCATTTTCTGGCTCAGTGAAGCTTAGGCTTCATCTGCCATCCACTTCAAATACTCAGCACCAGGGTCTCCATATTGTGGTTAGTCTTCATTATGTTATGTTGTGCCCCTGCCTCCTGCCTAGCAGTTCTACCATGTAGTAAACATCACTGATCTTCCTTACCACTTTGAAGGGTCCCTCCCAAGCTTGCTGAAGCTTACTGTGTCTGACAGGAATAAGAACCATAACCTGCTGTCCCACAACATACTCTCGGGCTTGAGCATTCCTGTCATACCAGACCCTTTTCTGCTGTTGGTCTCCTGCCAGGTTCTCCTGGACCAAGCCCATGAGCTCCCTCAGCCTTGTTCTGAGGTTTAGGGCATATGCCACAACAGACTGCTTGTGGGATTCACACTCACCCTCCCATTCATCATGAATCAAATCTAAAGACCCTCACCCAGTGCCATTACAGCAACTCAAAGGGTGAAAAACCTGTGGATTCCTGGTGTACCTCTCTGTATGCAAACAGCAAATGGGGCAAATATTTGTCCCACTCTCTGTTAAGCTGGTCTGCAAATACCCATAGCATGGCCTTTAGTGTAGAGTTTAGGCTCCCCACAACACCATTAGTCTGGGGATGGTGGGGGGTGGTTTTTAGGTGCTTCACCACAGTGCTTCCACAGACAAGCCATAAGGTCTGACATGAAACCGACACTCTGTCAGTCAATATTTCTCTCAGGAAACCTACCCTGCTGAATATCTCTAACAAAGTATTTACCACCTTCTCTGCCTTGGAGGAGGAGAGAACTACCAGCTCAGGATATCTAGCAGCCTAATCTACTACCATTAGGATATACATTTTCCCTGTGGAGCTTGGGGTACTCAGAGGCTCCACAATATCCACAGCTACCCTCTGAATCAGCTCCTCGGTCACAGGCAAAGGCATCAAAAGGAGCCTTGATCTTGTCAACTACCTTGCCTACATTTTGGCACTGCTCACAGGTCCTGCAATACCCTGTGAATCCCTTACAATCCCAGTCCAATAAAAGTTCTACATAGTATGTCTATAGGTACATTTTTTGTTCATATGGACTGCAAAGAAATGTAATGGGCTATGGCTAGAAGTGCCAGGCAGTAGGCTCTAGGCACTACCAACTACTGTATTACCTCACCATCTAGCCCGTCCTCAGGGGAACCACTCTCTGTACAGTAATCCTTTGTTCCAATATACAGACTCCCCTTTTTCTTGAGAATCAGGAGCCTCCCTAGCTACCTCCCTCAATCCTCTTAGTGTAGGGTCCAACAGCTGAGCCTGTCTTAAGGCTAACTTTGTGACTTTTCCTAGCTCTACTTCCACAGGAAGTCTGTTATCCTCTGACAGTGGTGCCTCACTGTCAGCCTGGGTACTACAGCTCACCTTTGCCCTTGCAATCACTCTGTCCCAGGTAACATCAGTACCTACCAGCATCTGTGGATCACCTTCAGGCTCACTGCTACAGGGCAGCTCCCTCCCTGAAACAGCCCTGGCTTCAGGTGTGGGGTCTTCTCTAGGTCTCCTCCAGGATACCAGCCTCATATGGCTGTCTCCAAGCCTGAGTACATGTAACTGCTTGCACACAAGGTACTGCATTATCAAAATCATTCCCTATCAGGTCACCTGCTGGGATATCTTCAAACACACCAACTTGCTTGCTTCCTTTTCCACACTCCCATCAAGGTGAACCCTAGCCAAAGGCATTTGGAATGGCGTCTCTCCTAAAGGTCTGACTAGAGTGGCCTTCCCAAGCAAGTAAACTCCTCTTTAACCACTGCAGGGTTCACAATGGCCAAGTCAGAGGTTGTGTCTCTCTTAGCAGTGTCCTGTCTTCTATCCAGTAAGATAGGATATAACCTCTGCTGATAGTTTGGTACCCCTGTTTTCTCCAGACAACTTTCCACTGGCATACTGTTACTCCCACTTGCTAGCTACCCCACCTTTTGTTCCCCACCTTGTCTCTGTGGACATCTATATGATACATGGCCCCACTGGTTACATTTAAAACATTTAACTCTTGATCCTGGCCATGTACCTGAACTAGTGGTTTCCCCTCTTACTGGTGGGATCTGTTGGAGTGGTTTAGGCTGCCCACCATGGGTTCCCTCATATCCATGTTCAGCACTGGGTATCCTCTTCCTGTGCAGTGATGCCCTGCTTGCCAAGTAGAGATCCCTATTTTCCCCAGCTTATCTGTAGAGTTACACTCTTGGTCTGCCAGCCAGATTGTCGTGTCCTCAGGCAAAGTGCTAAGGGCTTGTTCCCTCACCAAAAACTCTGCCAGTCCTTCATAAGTGGTGACCTGACACCCATTCACTGACCTATGGAATAAGTGCTTAACTCAGGAAAATAATCACACACACTTTCATCTTCCTTGAGTCTAAGCTCACAAAACTTTTTTTTCTGCAAGCTTCAGGTGTTAATTTAAAGCATTCAAATAAACATTGCTTTACTCTATCATAGTTTGAACAATCAAAATCAGACAATTTAGAAACAGCAGCTACATCTTTACCATGCAGTAAGGGGGTCAGGACCATACCAAAAGCCCTTGGGCAACATTATACCATTTACATACTCTTTCAAATATATGAATAAAACTATCAAAATGATCACCCTCTGTAAATTGTGGAAGAAACTGACTGACTTTATTGCTTCAGGGGTTTGGTTATTCCCTTTCCCATTACCTCCATGACCCTGGCAAAGAGTCAGGATTTCCCTCTCATGTTGACATATCTATCTTTTGTACAAGTTTTATTAATGTCACAGACCAGGATGAGATCTCTGGAGTGAGAGTCTCTTGTCCTATTTGATTTGCTGATGTGCAGCATTACGATTAGGGCAGAGTACGAGACTGCTCTGTAGGCCAGGCACTGGTCACCTCTCAGCATTGTCTACAATACGCAGTACAGTGATGGGGCTTTCCATGTAGGTCAAGCCTTGGAGTCCCTGAATTCTCTTGGTTAGAAATTTCTGGGGTCCCACCAGCTGCTGCTGGTGTCTGGTAAGGTACATACAGAAGGGAGCATATTACTCAGTCAGTGGTCTGATAATGGTCAAGTACAGCAGAGTAATGATCTCTGTGGTCTTGGATGTGATGCCCTTATTTACAAGATGGACAGTGTAGAAGACTTTCCTTACTGTTGTGGACACATGGTAATCAAAGTTTATATTGCTATCAACCTGTATTCCCAAGTCATACACTGCTCTGCTTGAGCTTGGAGGGGTGCTATATATATTGTAACAAGCAGGGGCTACTTCTCTGTCAAAGGGAATAATGAGGCATTTTTTTACATTTAGTTTCAGTCCATGGCCCTGGCACCAAATATTTGTCTGTGTCAGTCCCTTCTGTAATTTGTTGATGTTGCTGAGGGCTCCCAGTTTATAGTCGTCTGCAAACATATTAGGCCACAGGATATGAATGTTTGACTGGACTTCAGAAAAATAAATTCCAAACAGTAGAGAGTCCATTACAGATCCTTGTGGTACACCATTGGTAACTGGTCTATTGGGAAAAGGTGGATTCCCCAACTTTAACAGTGTGCATTCGATCTGTGAGCCAGTTTGCTACCCATCTAGTGAAGAATGGATTTATATCTATCTGGGAAAGTTTCTCAATGACCCCCGAGTGGGGAATGGTGTCAAATGCCTTGGCTAAATCAAGATAGGTGGTGTGTACTGGTTTACCTTCATCCAAGGCTTTGGTGACTTTCTCAAAGAAGTTCACCAGGTTTTATAAGCAAATTCTACCCTTGACTAAACCAAACTGGGTTGGGTCAAAAGTTTGAGGTTTGCCTATGTCCTGGTTGATAAGGTCCATGATGATTCTTTCTATGGCCTTATGACTGCCTTTAGCTACAGATGCCCGTCTAGTCTCGTAACTTACTTTAGAAAGTTTCTGATTTGCTTTTTTAGGCAGTGTAGGGTAGTCTTCCTTTGCTGAGTACATTTCTTCTTGTTCTTGGATATTAATTTCTTGTTGTTATATAACTTATTTATACTTGCAGTCCACCAAAGTGGCTTGTTTTTGCAAGAAAACCCAGTTTTAGTCCTGTCAGGTACTGCCAAGTCAATACATTTGCTTAAGGATGCGTGTGTACTTCTCTGCATATCATTTATTGTTGCCTGTGTTAGCAGGGGCACTGAAACCATTTATACCATCTCCTAGGAGGCAATAGAAAAAAAAATTCTCAAAGCAAAGTTTTTGCTTCTGTGGGGATATCAAGTCTGATCTTTACTTCAAACAAGACATATTTATGATCTGACTTAACAAGGGAGGGCAGCACACTGGAAGTGGTGCAGTAGCCCCCCCATGTTGATAAGTACTAGATCTAGGATATATGAGCCCCTTGTTGGGGTGCAGACTAACTGTTCCAGTCCATTTGAGTTAAAGTCTATGAACCTCATTGCAGTCATGTTTGTGCTCATGTAAGTCACCCAGTCAATGGATGGGTAGTTGAAGTCTCCCATGACCAAGGTGTTTGGCTGTATACTTAGCAATTCAAGCAAGTCCACGTAGGCAGTGCATTTCTCCTGGTTCATGGTGGGGGACCTGTAGCTAGCTATGATATGGCAGCGTGTTTTGTCTATAGTTATTTGGACCTGGAGTAGCTCAATAGAGTTGTACTGTTTCACCAGTCACAAAGTGTATTTGGATTTAATGAAAATGGATATACCTTCACCTTTTGTTCTTTCATGCTCATTTTGGGGTCTGAATATTTGTGGAGGGCACTGTAGCCCTGAATGGCCAAGGTACTTTCTATGGACTTGAACCAAGTCTCAGTGACTGCACAGACATCTGCATCTTCCAAGGTAAGAAGTGCTTCCAGGGAGTGCAGCTTACTGTTTAGGCTCTTAGCATTAAGCAGCATGACCTTGAGTTGGTTCTATGTTGGAAGTTTTGTTGTTTTGACATAGCCTAAAAAAGACTCCATGGAAGAGGCAAGCATCTTTGCCAATATCCTACAGCCTCGAAGAGACAGGTGAAGGCATTCGCTGGTGAAGCATCAAAGTCTGTCAATCATTTCTTCCCAGGATGACAGATACTGAATCCCCCTGGAGTGACACCACAAGCTAAGCCAATTGCTAAAATCAATCTGTACTGTGGCATCATCCTAGGTGAAGGTAGAAAGCTGGTTAGGGCTAGGCGCATACCTGCCTGGCACACAATCTGACAGCTCTATCAAGTTTCTCTTCATGAAGTCCAGAGAACTATGTCTCAAGTCATTCACTCCAACATGTATTATGGCAGAGTCATAACAGTAATTGCTGCTGAGTGACTTAAGTGCATGTGCGACTTGGCGGATCCTGGCACCTGACAGGCAGCTAACTGTAAACTCCTTGTCCAACCTGCTGAGAGGGATGTCTGTGTATCTCACTACTGAGTCACCTATGACTAGGAAATTTGGTTTTGGAGTGTTTTGCACTAATGGCTTGATTGCAGAGACACTGTTATACATGTTATATGTAATGGTGGATTCTTTTCAAGTACCAGTATGTGAGGGTTGTCTGCATTTGGGAGGTCTCTGGTCTTTTGGTAAGCTCTAAGACAGTACCTCCACAGATGTGGGTTTATGTGTCTTGTGTAAGAGGAGAGGTGTGTGAGCTGACATCCATTCTGATGTCTTGTTTGTTACATGAGAGGACTGATTCAAGTTTCATGGTATAGTGACATTTCTCTCAAACTGTATTTGTTTGCTTTAAGAGTAGGTGGTTGTCAATATACATGAGGAAATTTCCACATTGCCTTAGGATGTCCATGTCAATCAGGCTGGCTGGAGATACTTTAGGAAACTGTCCATAACAGTAGGTAATTCCTGGTTTGTGGGAGGGCAGACAATCAGCTATTGCTCTGGGATTAGCAAGGGGTAGGATTAGCTAAGAAAGTAGGGTGGTGCTTAAAAGTTCTTAGCTGAGCTGCCTGCAGTGTACAACTAAGTTGCCTGAAGAGCATCAGGAAAGCCTAAGAGAGTTTCACTGAGTGATGATCAGGGGAAAATGTGATTCTAGGCATTTGCATCAAGACAAGGCACTGCAAATCCCTATTACATGGTGCACAGTTACACACAAATGCAGTGCTTTAATACAAACAGATTTTAACAGTTCTAACACAATCTACCAATAGAAAAGCCCCTCACAGAGCCTTTATCCCAGCAATCTCCAACTCAGTGAGTCATGAACTACACACTTCTGCCACAAGGGTGAAGGGGGGCCCTCTTAATATATGATTTCTAGTTTTAGTGCTCAAGTGATACCAAACAGTCTAGATTCAGCAAGTCTGAATACACTCTATCCTATTTAAGCAGAGGAAGCAAAATATACAAGTGCAGAATAAATCAGTCACAGCAGCAGAAACAGTATAAAATGAAACAATAGTTCAGTGAAATTTTTTTTATTTTTTTTTATTTTACATTTGTTGACCGGGCTAGTCCAGCTGGATATATATATCCGCATAGAGTAGAGGGGGAAAAGCTCCAATAATATAGAGAAAAAAACAATAAAAAACATTTTTTTTTAGTAGAATTATACAAGGTACAAGAAAGGATGACTATCACATTTTAAAATGTTGTACACAAGTACAGAAAAAGGCTTAAAGTCTACTTATTTGTTAAAGATTACAGTGGATGCCTTAGATTCTCTTACATGCAATTCAGATCTCTGACTGAGAATCCTAAAATCTGAGCATCTCTGGTAAACTGAGCACAAACCTGTGCAAATATAGTTCTTAAAGACAAATGAATTAAAGCAGTTCTAACAGAATCTACCAATAGAAACCCCCGCCACCACACACAGCCTTTGTTCCAGCAATTTCCAAATGAGATGGGTCCTAGGCTGCACACTTCTGCCACAAGGGTGCAGGGAGGCCCTCAATGTAAGATGGCTGGTTTTAGTGCTCATGTGATACCAAACAGTTTAGATTCAGCAAATCTAAATACAGCCTATGTTATTTAAGGCAGACGGAAAACGGGCTTAAATTCTACTTATTTAAGAATAGGAATCTTGGAGTGGTATAATACATGAGATATAGATGTAATTATATTAGAAGACACAACATTTTTAACAAATGAAGAAATATTACAAATAGAGAAACTATGGGGAGCAAAGATAATCTGGAATTTGGGAAATAAGTGACATTTCGGAATAGCCATATTCTGTAGAAACACAGTAAGAAATTAGATGTAGTTTTAGCAAAAATGGGAAGATTAGCCATTGTAGATTTAAAATGGAAAGAACAAGTGTACAGAGTTATTATATGCTTATACTACCTGTAACGAAAAGTAATCAGATTTAACACTATGTAGTGATAATGACAAATATAATAGCTGGAGACTTTAATTGGGATTTAATAGGCAAGCATAAAAAAAAAAGAGAAATGATACAAGAAAATGTTAGAAGTTATAAGATGTGGGAAATTCAAATTCTGGGAAACATTCACTGACTTACAAAAGTTGTATGTACAGAAGTGAAATGTATTATTTTATAGTATCAGAAGGTTTAGTTATAGAAAGAGGGGAGGTAGTTGAAACAGGATTTTCTGATCATCATGCAATATGGCTAGAGTTAAAAGAAAACAAGGAATATCTAAAAATAGGAAAAGGAATAAAAAATGTAAACGAGAAAGCATGGAAAGAAGAAGGAAAGAGATCAGTAATACAATTATAGAAAGATTATATTACTTTGACATTTTATAAAAAAAATGGTCTGAATGCTGGATGATATCTAAGAAAATTATAGAAATGTTTTACATTGGCAATATAATGTGAGAAAAGTAGAGAAAAATAAATATAAAAGAACATATAATGATGCAATGCAAGACTTAGAACATAATGGTAGAAAGTACTTTGACAAAGAAAAAGAATTATATGAATGAAATCAAGAAAAAAAACAAGAACTGTTATATAAACAAGGATAATTTTACAAGGCAAAAAGAAGCAATCCGTTACCTAAGCAAATTAGTAAAGGTAGATGGTAAAATAATGAGAGAAATAAAAAATATAAAAGAAAAAATAGAAAGAACTCAGGAAAAAGATTATGAATAGTGTAGTACAATATGTGCAAGAAATGTTTAAAGAAAAAAAAAGGTAGTGGGAAACTATGGAAAGTAAAAAGTCAACAGAAAAAGAGAATAAAGATTTCAAAAAGGAGATTTCTTTAAATGAGCTATATAAAGTATTAGGACAAGTAAATATAGATTCAGCTGCAGGTTCAGATGGAATAGGGTATGAAATATATAAACATTTTAAGGGACTGGTAAATATGTATAAAGATTTTGAATGAATGGTTAAATGACGGTTTTATGTATAAGGAATTATGTAGTGGGCTTCTTAAATTCATATGGAAGAAGGAAGACAAAAGAGAATTAAAAAGCTGGATACCAATAGTATTAAATAATAATGATTATAACATCTTTATGAAAATAATACAAATGAGATATGAAACTAAAATCGAAAATACTAATGAAGACAGCACATCTATATATATATATATATATATATATATATATATATATATATATATATATATATATATGTATATATGAGGAAGGGTTGTCAAGAATTATTAATGATAGTTAGAGAAACTGTGGATGACATTATGAACAGAAAAGAAGCGGTGAAAACCATGACAGGAGACCTTAATAAGGCATGTGACACAATTGGCCATGAAATCTTATGGGTAATAATAAAAGAATATAAGTGAGAAAGTCAAGAAATGATGTATGTGAGCATATAGTAATAATAAAGTAAATATATTTGTAAATGGCCGGTTAGACCAAGAGGTACATACAATGATTGGTGTAAGACAGGGATGTCCATTGGGGTCTATATTACCATATCGAATGGTAACGATCTCGAACGCTCATATGAGCGAAAACGCGGGTAAACAAACTTGCTATTGTGGGGGACTGTGCCCCTCACAGCCCCTGCTAAATATATATTCCAACTCCAAGTTCACACGACAGTGAGGAAAGGGCAAATATTCCAATCCTCACTGTACCCGCGACCCCCAAAAAACAAGTTTGTTTACCTGCGTTTTCGTTCATATGAGCGTTCAAGATTGTTACCATTTGATATGGTAATATAGACCCATCCAATGAGTTGTATACTCTGCATTAGTTATGAATGTGATAGCAAGTGAAATAAATAACAAAATGAACACAGTGGGGTAAATAACACCTGAAGGGTTAGTTCTGTTAACGCATTCAGAAGACACTGTAATAACTGCAAAAAAAATTTGGATACAAGAAATATTAATTTACACAAATAAGTCTCTTGAGATGATAGGGATGGCTTCAAACAAAATTTGGATAAAAGAAGTAATTTGCACTTTTTAATTTCTCCAAATCTTTTGGGTTTATAATACCATGATGGGAATGAACCCCATTCCCAAGTCAAAGTACTATTAAAGTTCATGAAATTAGTATTGTTACAATCTTTGATGTCAGCCAAAAGTGCTCTTCACACCACCCGCAATGTTCCAGTAATAACTCCTTCTGCAACTTGTACAGAGTTACATGTACTGGTAACATATCTAAATATGATGGTAGATTCTTTTTTATAAGACGCATTGCTCCTACTACTATTGGCAGTGTCTAGGCAGCTTTCTTCCATGTTGTTCTAATTTCTGACTGCAGATCATGATATTTATGACTTTGTGTTTCTCTGTACTAGTCACTGGGTACAGTGATTTCAATGATCAGTGCTACTTTTGTCTTCTTTTCATGGATCAACATATCTGGTTTTCTTGCATCTGTCTTTTGAACTGTTAGACATGGGTAATCCCATACGATGTAGACTTCATCATTTTCTTGCTTTGTGGTTCATGTTTCCAGTGTTTTTCAGCCACTTCAGTACCATAATGTTTGCACAATTCCCTGTACAACAGTCTTGCCACATTATTAGAGAAGATGAGAGATCTTTAGACTTTGTTGTTTTCTAGGAGACAAATTTTAGCCATGGCCTAACCTGTTAAGTAGACAGCTTAAAGGGTTAAGGGCAAGACAGAAGAGCAGTGGTGACAGGGAGCGACCTGGAATATCCCCCTTTGAATTTTTATCCCAGGAATAATAATTTGTCCTTTATCATGGGTTATTGCAAAGTGGTTTGCCACTGTTTCCTGGTCACTGTAATGTAATTGATTAGTGTAGGGTGTATTGTATACATTTTTAAGCACTCTTATCCATGAATGTGGGATACTATCAAATGCTTTTTTGTACTCAATCCATGCTATACTTATATTTTTCCATTATGACTTTATTTAGCAACAGATGATTTTTTTGTTCCATATAAATTTCTTTTATTGTCATTTTTTTTCTATTGCCATGATTTAATTTTTCTTCTAAATGACTATAAACTCTGTTAGCATTAATTCTGGTCATTGGAAGGCAAGTTATTGATCTATATTTGTTTGGGATAACATGCAGATTCACTCTAGCAGAAGCACTATTTTTCCTGTTGTTAACCAGGTTGGTGTCTGTTCAGGGTGTGCATATAAATAGTTCTTACTCATGGCCAAATCTTTGTGCAAAGATTTTAATACTTTTAGCTAGAAGTTAAGTACTGCATCTGGGCCTGTAGTTTTCTAACTGGAGACTCTTCTTAACTTTATTTCAATATCTCTGGCCATTACTTTATCCCATTTCATATCCTGCACCTTTGAACTTATTATTTCTTTTACTTCTTTTATCCATTTAGCATCTTTGTTATGCTCCACAAGATCTTCGTAGATACTTCTCCAAAATGCATCTATTTCTTGTTTTTTTGGGTGGTCTTTCAATTCCTTTTACCTTGTTTCCCCAATTCTCTACAGATCTTATTAGGGTCATCAATAAATTGATTTTATTTATTATTTTATTTATTAACATTTGTTGACCGGGAAAGTCCACTGGGTCAGAAACCCATTTTCAGTGGAGGCCCAGGGAGAAACGCTCCACAAGCATTACAAAAGAAAAACAATATTTAAAATACAATTAAAAGTATTACAAATATAACAGGGAGAAAAACATATTAAAGTTTACATTTCTTAGGATTTACATTAAATTGAACTAGAAAAATCCTTACAATAGGTTGTAATGTTACATCAATAGACAAGGCATGGACTAAAAATCTGTACCTTCTTTATTATATTATTCTGTATAGTAGGAATACACTAGTAAAATGTGAAGACTGGGTTTTGCAAAGTTTTGTCATCTTAGTATTTGGTGAAATGTACTGTTTAAGGTGGTTTACTCCTGAGGCAGGTGCAGGATGGACTGTTTAGATAATGTGTATTTAGAGCTACTTTAAAAGTTTTTGGGTGGTCAATTTATCTTTTACCTTGTTTCCCCAATTCTCTACAGATCTTATTAGGGTCATCAATAAATTGATTTTATTTATTATTTTATTTATTAACATTTGTTGACCGGGAAAGTCCACTGGGTCAGAAACCCATTTTCAGTGGAGGCCCAGGGAGAAATGCTCCACAAGCATTACAAAAGAAAAACAATATTTAAAATACAATTAAAAGTATTACAGATATAACAGGGAGAAAAACATATTAAAGTTTACATTTCTTAGGATTTACATTAAATTGAACTAGAAAAATCCTTACAATAGGTTGTAATGTTACATCAATAGACAAGGCATGGACTAAAAATCTGTACCTTCTTTATTATATTATCCTGTATAGTAGGAATACACTAGTAAAATGTGAAGACTGGGTTTTGCAAAGTTTTGTCATCTTAGTATTTGGTGAAATGTACTGTTTAAGGTGGTTTACTCCTGAGGCAGGTGCAGGATGGACTGTTTAGATAATGTGTATTTAGAGCTACTTTAAAAGTTTTTGGGTGGTCAATTTGGGTTATTTCTGATGGAAAGTTATTCCATAGTCTAGCTATGGTATGGGAGAATGGATATTGTTCTGCTCTTTTGTTGGGTTTAGTTACAGTAAGCATGTGTTTACAGGAAGATCTTAGTGTTCTTGTGGGGGTGTTTGTAGGATTGAGGGCAGGGCAGTCATTTGGCTTAGAAATTTAGTTTGTGGGCTAAGGTTAGTTGGGTGTATTGTAGAGGGTGGCAAAACTCTAGCCATTTTAGCTTGGCAACGGCATGGCAGTGATGAGAATGGTGTGGTATTTCTGAGGCAAATTTGGCTATTTTGTCGTAACAGGATTATAATTTATTACAAAGGGTTGTGTGCAGATTAGTAAAAATGGCACTACATTATAGAAGGGAGGGGGATGAGTAGGGTACTGGCGAGTTTTATTTTGGTATTTTTATCGAAGTAGAGCTTGTGGCGATATAGTTTACCTAGTTTGAAATGGGTTTTCTTTATTGCAGTTAGGATGTGTGGTTCGTATGCGACTTTATCTATTGTTATACCTAGTAGTTTGGCTGTTTTCACTAGTTCTATTTCTGTGCGTCTTTAGCAAGGATTTTGAAGTCAATGTCAGGTGATTTTGTAGAGAAAAGTAAGTTTAGTTTTTTGGGGGGTTTAGCATAAGTTGTGCATTAGTAAGCCATGATTCGATAGAAGTAAAGGCCTGTTGTGTAACTGTGAGGAGGTCTCAGAAATTTTTGGAGGTGGATATCAGTGTTGAATCATCTGCATATTGGATGAGATTCTGGATTTGGGGGGCTTTGTGCAAGTCATTGATGATAATATTGAACAGTAGTGGACATAAAATGGATTCTTGCGGTACTCCTATATTATTAGGTTGGTAATAGGATTGTGCATTTAACCACCTTACTGATTGTTCCCTGTCCTCTAGGTAAGAGGTAAACCAGATGAGGGATTTTGAGGAGCAACCTAGTCTTGATAGTTGGTTTACTAGCTTTAGTATGTGACACTTGTGTCAAAAGCCTTAGATAGGTCTAGTAAGATTACTGAGGTCGGATGGCCTATATCTAAGGCTTTGTTGACAATAAGATAATAGTACAGTAATAGTGCTATGCCCTGGCAGGAAACTGTGTTGGGTAGGGGATAGAAGAGCATTACACGAGAGATGTTTAAGTAGTTGTAAGTGAACACATTTTACCAAGATTTTCGATAGTGGGGAAAGTACAGAGCTAGGGTGGTAGTTAGAAAGATCATGGGAGTTTCCCCCTTTGTGTAGTGGGGTAATGATGGATTTTTTCCATAGAAGAAAAACATAGGATTCAGAGAGAGAGAGAGAGAGAGAGAGATTTATGAGAATGGTAATTGGATATGCTATTGAGCTAGCTGCTAGTTGCAGATATTCTGGGGGAAGATTATCTGCAGTGAACAAGGTTTGAGTTATTTTAGGAGTTTCAAGATCAGCGAGGTGGGTGCGGGCTGGATAGTGAAGGAGGTGGCTGGTTGTGTAGCAGAGTAATCTGCAGGGGAGGGGGGTGTTTTGTTGGTGGCGGAAAGTGTGTGTTTGAAGTGGATGGGCAGTCTTTGCGTAGCTTTTGAATGGTAGAGATGAAGTGGGTATTAAAATCTTGGGAAATTTGTTGTGGGCTTTTTTTTGGTGCAGAGGATGGGTTTTGGATGGTGCCTGGGTTAAGTACAGAGGAAACAGACTTCCAAATTTTTTTGGGATTGTTATATGAGGTGGACAGTTTAGCAGAAAAATAATCTTTTTTATCTTGTATCACTAGCTTTTTTGATTTGTTACGGAGTTGTTTGTAGTGGAGTTCATTTTGTTTTGTTTTGTCTTTCAGCCATATTTTCCATGCCTTGTTTCTAAGAAAGATAGTTTGGTTAGTTTTGTTAACCAGGGGCATGGTTAGTTTTAGTTCGTTTAGTACACATTCGAGCTACACTACTGAGAGTATTTAAAAAGAGTCTGTTGAAATAGTCAATGGCTTCATCTAAGGGGAGTATTTTTAATGGGTTCCAGTTTTGGGAGTTCAAGATACTTATAAACTTATTTTGATCAAAGTGGGCAAAATTCCTGGAGGTTCTATACGAGTGCGTTTTGACTGCTTGAGGGTGAGTCCTATAGGTATATGCTGGAAGGTGGTCACTTATTATATTTGATAGGGTGCCTGAGTTAGAGTAGTTTTGGGGATGGGTTACAAGTATCCAGTCTAGGGTTGATTCAGAGTCTGTTGCTAGACCATGAGTGGGAGTAGTGATGAGTTGGGTGAAACTGTGAAGGTTTATGCCATTTGCTGAAGAGGGGGTGTCTAAGTTTAGCCAATTAATATTGGTGTCTACTAGAATTATACTTTCATGCAGTATATTTTGATTTATCCAGGATAAAAAGTCTGAGTATATGTATATTACGGCCTGGGGGAATATATACTCCTGCTATGCATATTTGTTCCTATTTATGTGAAAGGACGTTAAGTAGTAGCTCAAGGTTACTGAAAGTGGGGATGGTTTTGTATAGGTTGTTATTTGTAGTGAGTTATTTGTAGTGTGCACTTTTCCTTTATGTTTATCTGTATATCTTCTAAGGTTTACTGCCTGTGCTGAGATTTTTAGTTTATTATTTGCAATAGTGCAAGACAGGTCCTGATGCGTTATAATATTGCACATTGCTTTTATCATGTCTCTTTTGGAATATTTTTGTTGATCTGTTCCCTCTTCTATACTTTCCTAACAGTGACACTTCTTGTCTTAATTGCTTCATAGTTTTCTCTATTCGATACTTCCATGACGGTATTCAATTTCTCACCTTGCTTTCCCTTACTACCCTGTGTTCTTGTGGTAGAATTTTATCGGTTATTAATTTAGCTGCACAGTAATATAGCCTGTTTACTTCCGAAATATCGCATGGATGTCTATGGGCAGTCCTAATTACTGTATTAATTTGTTTTATGAAACTTTTGGGTTTTATTGACCTTCTTCATTCTATTTCTTTCATTGATCTTAATATGTCTATCTCTATTAAATAAAGCAACTCTTCTCTTTCAAACTATGTGCACATTTTTTGTTCTCCATTTCCTGTGGCATTCTATAGAAAGTTCTATAGCATCTTCCTGTGCCACATTCTCTTCAATTTCATCCTGTGCCATCTGTTCCTCTGTCATATGGGAAATCACTGGCCTATCACTCCTCAACATTGACTGCATCAGAGTTTCCGCAGTCTCCAGTTCCTTCCCTTGCTGTCCAGCTTCAAGTGAACATTTATACTGGTTTCACATGGAAGGCTCCAAAATATCTTCATATGGCAACTGACCTGTTGCTTCCTGTTCCACTGGTTTCTCCTTAATTTGGATGGCCATTGCTCTATCCTGCTGTGGTGCTTTCTGAGTTTTATTTTCTGCACTGAATCCTTCACTTCATTGGTGCTCCATAACCTCCGTTTCTATTTCTTTAACTTCTCCATTACTGATCTCCTTTTCTACTTTCCTCTTTGTCTTTTTATTCCATGTCCAGGTTCCTGTTTGTATTGATTAATTTTGCTTTCTCCTTTGCATAAATATTACACCATATTACATCACTTTATCTTCCCACATCCCTATTTCTTATTAAGATGTCTCCTGATCTTCCCGTTTCTTTTTATTTTGGGAACTCATTCTATCATACTGTGATACACCGGTGTTAGACCTTCTACACAAAATCCTTCACTTCGTAGGCGTTCCTTAACTTCAGCGGCTAATTTTTTTTACTTCTACTTGACTAATCTTTTCTACATTTCCTCTTTGTGATATTACTGTTTTATTGTGAAACTTTCCATATCTAGATGCCTTTGCCTGTATTTCTCTTTGAATATCTTTGGGGCTGCCTTTTTTGCATTGCTTAATTTGGCTTTCGACTTTACATAAATATTGCACCATATCAAATCTCTCTTTCCCATGTCCATATTTCTTTTTTATACTTTTCAAAATCTCTAGGTTGTGTTGTTAGTATTTTCACACTTCCTCAGATGCTTCTTTTTACAAACAGATCAACGTTTCTTGGACTATATAATGTTTTTCACAAATCTGTTACATTAATGAACACAAATTTTTATTTGAGGCTTCTGACAGTTTTTCTTGTGTATTTTTCTTTCGTGTAATTTCTCTCAATCTTTACTTATATCTTGTGTCTGGAAATTCTGAGATTTTTGCATAATAGTAACAATACATAATTTATTTCTTATCCTCAATAGTCCACTCTATCATATTTATAACTCTTCTTTGGCCTATCAGTTTTTGTGATTTTTGTGGACTGCTACTTCCTTCTACAACAGGGAGGCCACCCTCCCCCTGAGCCTGACCTGGCCCCATTGTAGGAATGTTTCCATATTCTGGGGATACTGCACTGTCATTTTTTCCAGTCTTGGCACCAGTGTGCCTACCAGGATTGTCCACTTTTTTATCCTGGGTCATGTGCACCCAGCTATCTTTTTTAACTTTTGACCTACTTCTTTCCATGATATACGCTATATAAAATACAGTCTATACATCAGTGTTGTCTTGGTGAGATTTTGTGAAAAACAGGGTCCACCTCATGAAGGCTTGAGGATGAAGTAATTTTCAAAAATACTACTCTCCTTTGTTGCTGACTTACCTCTCCATTCGGAGAAGTAATAATTTACACAAATAAGTGTCTAGAGATGACAAGGATGACTTCAAATAAAATTTGGATTAAAAAAGTTATAATTTGCACCAATGAACAAATGAGTGTATTGAGATGATAGGGAGGCTTTTAAAGAGAAAAGTAAAAGTTTAGGTGATGTAGTAAAGATCGGAGGTATATATTTTACAATGAACGTACTAGGGTATAAACATTTGGGGAAAAAATATGCAAGTAGAATCCAATAGTAAAAAAAAAATAGAAGAAATAATTCATATGTTCTTCAGAAAAGACAGTTTTTTTTATCACTCAGACAAAAGGCTTATTTGATAAATTCAGTCTGATGGGAAAATACCTTATGCAGCAAGTGTATTTATGTTGTTGCCAACAGTATTTGAAAAGGAATTATTGCAGATTTTATATATAATATATATATATATATATATATATATATATATATATATATATATAGAGTCTATTTGACCCTGTCGAAGGCCGACAATATCGAAGCGGATATTGTCTACACCAAAATGCCGAAAATGAAAGTAATCGCGCGTGAACATGGAAATCTCCGTAAGGGGAGATTTCCATTTACTGCAATGTAGTGCAATCTCGGAGTTGGTATATTTAAGTAGCGGGGGGTGTGGGGGGGTGCAGGGGGGCTTGCCCCCCTGCATAGAGAAATTTGTGTTGTGTTCGTGTGTTTTTTTTTTTTTTTTGTGTGCGTTCGATATTCGGGGGTTTCGACATTTTCATGTTGATTTATTATGCTGTCGACAGTTCGAGTTTTCGACAGCATAATATAAACGCTATATATATATATATATATATATATATATATATATATATATATATATATATATATATATATATATATATATAAAATTTATATAGGATTCCAGATTATTAAAAAGAGGAATTTTGTATGTAAATACAAAAGGAGGAGGTTTAGAGTTAATTAAGCCAGTGGTATATGCTGCTTCATTAAATTTGTACAAAATGTTAAAGTGGATAAATTAAAAAGATGAGAGACTGGTAATAAAACAGTATAAATATAAGTATGATAAATGCTGCGGTATGGCAAAAAAAGAGTAAAAGAGAGTGTATAAATGAAATAAAATGTTACTAAGAAAAAATATTTTTTGTGAAAAATAAAACTTGATATAGAAAAAAGCATTGCGTAAGAATGTAATGCTAAAACATTATGCAAAACCATGGGAAAATCTGACAGATGAGAAAATTAAAGCTATAAAAAATAAGAAACAAATGGTGTAATCAAAAAGTAGAACGTCAAGATTTTTTTGTGGAGACTGGTAACAGATAATTTTTCAGTAAAAGGAAATATGCCATATAAAAAGAAAAGTGATAGAATAGGTTTACATTGTCAAGAAGAAACTACCAAAAATGTGTTTTTGAAATGTAAAAGAATATGAAAATAATGGGGAAAACTATGTAAAGATTTTCTGAAAATATAAAGGAAGTGTACAAATTAAACATGGTTATGATACTGCTCAGACAAGCTCCTTGTGGTCCTGCAGAGTGGTCTTAGCTACAGAGAACTCAGAAAAGCAACTACTTTCTGGATTTAAGTATCTTTGCTTTTTTTCCACTTGGAATAGCTTCTGTAGCTTACCCTGAACTAGCTTGAACTGTTTTTTTTAACTGTTTGCTGCATTATTTTAAAATCTGCACTTAAAGTTACTTTTTAGTCGAATTTGATCAAAAGTTTGTTTGTTTAATTTAACTGTTGAGGCTGCCCACTAAAGTGTGCTAGCCTGTGTAACTGATTTATCACTGTTTCTGCATTTTCTGTGTGTTTCTATCTAAAAACAAAAAAATAATCCTTGTTTTCCCGCCTCTCCTCGACTAGTTTAGACCAGTTTACAGGCATTGCTGTATTCTGGGCTGTGGTGTAGTTCCTGTGTTGTCCATTACCTTACTTGGATATAAGGAAGTTTCTTTGCTCACCAGTGGGAGTGGGGAGCCTTGAGCAGCCTACCTGTCCCTGTAGGAAGTGACCTCAGCACAAGAAGCTGTAGTAATTGGTTGTTTTGGACCATTTCTAGCTGTTTTGTAGTTCCCTGTTTAAAATCTGCTTTTGCACGGCTTTGCGCAGTTGTGTGCATAGCGCAGCTCCGGTTAAACAAGGTTAAACTTCTTCTGGCTCCGCCAAGTCTGCTCTTCAAATTTTCCCTTAAGGAAGCTCTACTGTTGGTATGATCAGACTACTCACTATATTATAAGCCTAGCACTTGTTCTCAATACTTCTCTACTAAGTAAGCACTCTCGTACTAAGTAAAGCACTACATCTACCTACCACCCCTGTGAATATCCACTTCCCTTAAAGGTACAGCACTCCCTTATACTATTCTAGCATGTCGAGTGGTAGATTACTGGTGTCCTCTCCAGTTCAGATGGTCAATCTGGGTATCTTGAGACAATGCTACAATTGTCTCATGTACACAGACAACCCTCTCCTCCTCCCAACAAACACAAATACATGTGAGAGATGCAACTATATAGCCAAACTGGAGGCTGAACTCTCTCAACTCAGGGCTGGCATGACCAGACAGGAGGAGATGGTAACCACACACACAACAATCCCAGTCCCACATAGACCTACCACAACTGCAAACCAAACACATAAAAACACAAAGACATACTCGGAGGCTCTAATAAAAAACTTACCAAAACAACAGAGGCTCCCAAAGCAGACATCCAAAAATCCACCACCTCAAAACAAAACACATGCAACACATACTTCAATAAATCAGTGTGTCAACCAATCACAGCCCCTAAGGCCAAACACCATGCCTGATACACTAGTAATAGGTGACTCTATAGTCAGACACACTGATGTCCTGCTGACCAGGCTGAACAAGGAGAGGGTGACTGTGAGCTGTCTATCGGGAGCTAGGATCCGCCACATAACACACGCACTCAAGTCACTCCAAAGCAAGTACAAATATGACTCCGTCATTGTCCATGCTGGTGTGAATGACCCGAGACGTACCTCCCTGGACTACATGAAAAGAGACATAGAGGAGCTCTCCGATTATGTAGCCCAGGCTGGTATGACCCTGACCCTGAGCAGAATCTTGCCCTCACCAAGAATGATACCACAATACAAAGACATGATCAGCTTTAATAATTGGCTAAAGTACTAGTGTCATTCTAAGGGGATCCAATGTCTGTCTGCCTGGGATGACATGTTGGACAAGCCACGCTGCTTCGCAAGGGATGGCTTACACCTGTCGCCACTGGGCTTCCGGATATTGGCTAAGGCTCTTGCCACCCCCATAGTGCCTTTTTTAGGCAAGGCTCAAAAGACAAACCCACCTCCTTAGAAAACAAAAATGGAAAAAAACTAAGGGTAATGCTGCTCAACACCAGAAGTCTAAATCTCAAGATGCAGGCACTCAATGCACTCCTCAGCATGGAGAACATCGACGTCTGTGCAGTAACTGAAGCCTGGTTCAAGGCTCCTGAGAGCACCCCAGCGCTACCAGGCTATACCTTGTGTCATGCTTTTCGGCCCCAAAACCCAGGCTGAACCACAAAGGGAGGGGGAGTGTCCATATTCATCAAGGACACCCACACCTCCAGGTTAATAGCAACACATGAAGCATCAGAGACCATACAGGTGCAACTAACCATAGGCAAAACTGCTATACAACTGGTAGCATGTTACAGACCACCCTCCCAATCTCAGGAACCCCACTCAGCCTTCCTGAAGACATTGGAGGATATGAATGTATCACAAAATACCATCAAACTGGGAGACTTCAACTACCCAAACATAGATTGTATACATTATTCTAGCCCTAATACCCTAGCCCAAAGGTTCCTGGAATTCATAAATTCAAATGCACTGGAACAACTAGTCACCTCTCCCACTAGGGGAGATAATATACTAGACCTGATCATCACAAACATGGGGACAAAATGCTCCACACCAGAAGTATACCCCTCATTAGTGAGATCTGACCACAAACTAATCACCCTGGATATACATATCCCACCTCCACCCCCAGCACAAAAGACCACAGTGAAAAACTTCTCAAAAGCAGACTTCACTCTTCTTAAAACTGAGATGGTATCCTTTAAGCCCACTGTGCCAGTGGATACCACATCCCACAATGCCGAATCCTTCACAAATGCTTTCTATGGACATCTCCAAGAATGCATGGATCATGCAATCCCAAATAAATCCAAGTCCCTCTCCACCAAAGGCAAACGTCCTGTCTGGTGGACCTCAGCCATTAACAAATTGTATAACAAAAGAAGGAAGCTACTGCACGTCGGAGCAAAATCACATGAAGGGAAGACATCTCTGATCAACATTAGCAGAAAACTACGTTCTCTTATAAAAACATCCAAGGCCAACTTTGAGAGAAAAATCGCTAAGGACACTAAAGATAACCACAAAGCCTTCTTCAGCTATGTTAGAAACCTGGGCGTAAACCCTCAGATATGCTCAGCGTTAGTTCACAACAATAAATACACTGAACCCACAGATATTGCCAACATTCTGGCTGACAGGTTCAGTGCAAATTTCTCCCCTCCCTCACCCCCAAAAGAAGAAATACTTATCCCAGCTGAATGTAATCGCCCTGTCATCTCAGATGTCCAAGTGAGAACCACCCTAAACAAAGCTAAAAACACAGCATCAATGGGACCTGACGGTATCCCGGGTTGCGTGTTACGTGAACTCCAAGAGGAGCTAAACCCACACATAAAAATGCTATTTAACTTTAGCCTTACTTCAGGATATGTACCTGAACACTGGCGTACAGCAACAGTGGTCCCACTCCACAAAGGGGGTACCTCTACAGACCCTGGGAACTACCGTCCCATAAGCTTAACCAGCCTGGTCTGCAAAGCTATAGGTTCATAGGTTCATAGGTTCATACTAGGCTATCTGCCCGAGGGCATTTACAAGCCTAGCCCATCGTTTTGTGGCTTACGCCACCCCTTTAGTATGGGGAACTATACCCATTATTTTGCTGTGCCTCTGTCGAGCAGTGACACTGAGGTTATCCCTGGGGTATATCTGTGATCTCCCATCCATTGGTCAAGATTTCTCTTGAACAAGGCCAGCGAGATGCTCTGCCTCACATGTACCGGGATTTTGTTCCACAGCATAGGGAGTCTTTGGGTGATGAATCTATCCCTCCAGCACGTCCTATTAATAGCCGTGTCAAGGTTTAAGTCTCCGCCCTTGTGGCTCTGATGGATCTAGATTTTTGAGGTGAAGCATATTCATCAAATCTGGGTTTGACATGGCCTTGTATGTTAGGCAAAGGTCACCTCTGAGCAAGCAGTGCGACTGAATAGAGCTGGAGTTCTTTCAGTCGGGCAGCATAGGACAGATTTTTGAGACCCTTTATCCTTTTGGTGAGGAACTTTTGTGGCCTCTCCAGCTGCTGCAAGTGTCGGGTCAGATACATTCGAATGGGGCATTGTACTCAATCATTGGTCTGATGAGTGATGAGTAAAGGGAGACTATGACCTCCCTTGATCTAGATGAGAATCCCTTCATGATAAGGTGGTCAATGTAGAAGGTCTTCCTAACTACTTTAGCTACATGGGTGTCGAATGACAGACTACTATCAACCTGGGTCCCCAGGTCCCTGATAACTTCTTCTGTGCTCAGTGGATTGCCACCTATTTGGTAGCTAGGGGTAACCTTGTTTTTCGAAGGGTATGACTATGCATTTTTTGGCATTTAACTTTAGGCCGTGGCTCTGGCACCAGTTATCCATTTCTGTGAGACCCTTCTGAAGGATATCTGTATCAGATGTGTTTTCTACTATGGCCCAGTTTGCAGTCATCTGCAAACTTTGTCAGCCATAACCCTCCTGTGTTTGCTTGTACTTGGAAAAGTAGATGCCAAACAAGAGTGGGCCCAGGACTGAGCCCTGTGGGACACCACTTGTGACAAGCTTTGAGTCTGACATGGCCAGCAACTCTGACCCTGTGGGTTCTGTCACTCAGCCAGTTTGCAACCCATCTTGTGATGTATGGGTTGACATTTAAGCTGATGAGTTTTCAATGATACCCGAGTGGGGTATTGTATCGAAGGCCTTAGCCAGATCGAGGTAGGCTGTATGGACTGCCTTTCCTCATCAATGGCTTTGGTGACTGTTTGAAAAAGTCAACCAAGTTTAAAAGGCATGATCTGCCTTTGACAAAGCCAAACTGGGTTGGATCCAAAGTCTGCAAATTCCCTATGTCTTTATTTATGAGGTCCATTATGATCCTCTCCATGGCTTTGCAGATAAGGCTTGTCAAGCTAATGGGACGGTAATTTCCAGGGTCGGTGGAGGCACCGCCTTTGTGAAGTGGTACCACAGTTGCAGTGCGCCACTCCCTGGGTACGTATCCAGAGGTAAGACTTTGATTAAACAGCTGTCCTAGCTGTGGGTTTAATTCCTCATTGAGTTCATGGAGCACACAGCCGGGGACACCATCAGGTCCCATGGATGCTGTGTTTTTTGCTATGGAAAGAATCATTATGGAACTCATAAACAGAGACATAGGGGACCTACAGACACTTGACCCCACCCAGTTCGGCTTTGTAAAGGGCAGATCCTGCCTTTTGAACCTGGTTGACTATTTCAAAACAGTCACTAGAGCCACTGATGAGGGCAAAGCAGTCCATACAGCCTACCTGGACTTGGCTAAGGCCTTTGACACAATACCGCACTCAGGCATCATAGATGAGCTCAACAGCTTAAACGTAAACCCTTATGTCACTAGATGGGTTGCAAACTGGCTAAAGGACAGAACCCATAAAGTTAAAATCGCTGGAGCAATGTCAGACTCAAAGCCAGTCACAAGTGGTGTCCCACAGGGATCTGTCCTGGGACCCCTCTTGTTTGGCATTTATTTCTCAGATGTTAAAGCAAACATGGGAGGGTTGTGGCTGACAAAGTTCACAGATGACTGCAAACTAGGTGCCATAGTCGATACACCAGCGGACACATACATCCTACAAAAAGGCCTCACAGAAACGGACAACTGGTGCCGGAGTCACGGCCTTAAACTAAATGCCAAAAAATGTATAGTCATCCCCTTTGGGAAAAACAAAGTATCCACAAATTATCACATAGACAGCAACCCACTGAGTACAGAAAAAGTAATCAGAGACCTAGGGACCCAAGTCAACAGTGACCTCTCATTTGACACCCACATTGCCAAAGTGGTTAGAAAAACATTCTACCTTGCACACCTCATCATGAAGGGATTCACATCCAGATCCAGGGATGTCATTGTACCCCTTTACTTCTCCCTCATCAGACCCATGATTGAGTACAATGCCCCATTTGGTATGTACCTCACCCGGCATTTGCAAAATCTGGAGAGACCACAAATGTACCTCACCAAGAGAATCAAGGGTCTCCAACATATGTCTTATTCTGCCAGACTAAAGAAACTTCAGCTCTATTCAGTAGCATACCGCCTGCTCGGAGGTGATCTCTGCCTGACATACAAGGCCATGTCCAATCAGGATATGATGGACATACTCCACCTCAAAAAATCCAAATCCATCAGGACCACGAGAGCTAAAGACTTAAACCTCGGCAGAAGTATGAATAGGAAGTGCTGGAGGGATAGATTCATAACCCAGAGGCTTCCCATGCTTTGGAACAAGATCCCAGTTCGTATTAGGCAGAGCCCCTCACTGACTCTCTTCAAGAGAAATCTTGATGAGTGGATGGGAGATCGTAAGTTTACCCCAGGGGTCACATCTGTGTCACTGCTAGACAGAGGCACAGTAAACTAATTTTATTATATAAGGGGACCTTCATTGTGTCACTACTAGACAGAGGCACAGTATTCTAATTTTACTCTGTACATTTTGTTACCATTTCATGGGGTGGCAAAAGCCACATCACTATGGCTAGGCTTACAAATGCCCCAGGGAAGATAGCCTAGTACTATACTATGAAACTATAAATACAAATACTATAAGAACAGAAATAAAGAACATGTAAAAACAGTTATTTTATGTTAAATGGGTTATATGGAATGAAACAACAGATGAAATTATGTTTAATGGTAAATGGATTTTAGCAAGAATAGCCAGTAAAATCAGATGGTAGTTATGGAAAAAGGAGCGGGGGTCTAATAGATATGAAAATGTTGCATGACTGTAAAGGGAATTATGAATATGTGTAAATAGATCTATATATTTATATGTTTGTAAATATTTGTAGATATGTAAATATGTTGTAAGCAAGGGTTCTGTTTGTATATAAAGGGCCCTTACTTTTTTTGATAGGTGCTGTGGGATCTTTTACATCCACCTGTGCTACCACCTTCTCAAGCAGATGGGGCCTCTGTTTAAAATTTAATCTAAAGGATAACAGTCAAGAGTGCAGCACCCCCCTTATGCTGTACGGCTGTGTCAGTAATCAAGCTACCTTGTGTGAGAATAGAACCCACAGCCTTCTGCACCAAAAGTGACTTTGCTACCTGTTTTGCCACTGACAAGCTTTTTTGACTTCCTGCTTTCCAGGCAGTATGATGGGGTAAGTTCAATCTAGATGGTGTTCTCTCAAATATCAGTCCATTTTTGATATTAGCTGGGCAATAAACTGCACACAATATTTCTGTTCTGTACCTACCAGCAATCCACTCAGGTATTGCTTCTTCCTTCTGGATCTGTCTTACTGCTCTCACATTATTTATTCCAGCATATCAAGCCTGGCTTCTTCCACCTTGGTTTTAAGGTGAAGTTCCTAATTTTCTGAAATATTATCCTATATATGGTCTATATGGTTGCTAAGGACTACCTCCAGAGATCTCTCCCATTGTTCTACCATGAACTTCTCCAGAGATTACTTCATTTATTTAATTTCCCCAGGTAATTCTCACAGGATTTTCTTCACCTGATTCAGCCATTTCAACTTTCCTGGGAGCAGCAGGATTGAACACTGTGCCTGGTGACTCTGTTGAAGATGCATTCTTTCTCCTGTTTTTGAAGTTTCTTTTCTTGCCTATCACTTATTTTTCTTTGGATGTTGGCAGTCTGACAGACTTGTATTTGACAGTATTTTCCCCCAAGTACTGGAATCTGATACGGAAAAAGCTAGTAAATTTAGGGTCCCATACCAGAACTCCTTATATTTTTCCTCTTCCAATAGGCACCACTTTTGAGAGGTCTCTGTTTACTAGGATAACTGTTCAAGGAATCTTATGTAGTGATGTTACCCACCTTATGGATCTTTCTTCTATCAAGGTCCACATCCTCTAGGACTCTACAAAGTAAAGACTATTTTATTGAGCCAAAAGCTTTTGAATGTCGAACAGTATAATCCTTGTCCTTGTCAGCTTGATAATACTCTGCGAATCTTAAAACCTCCCAACAGATGTTCACTGATGATCTCCCCTCTACGACACCGAATTAGACTGGGCAATCTGTTTTCAGTCCAGACTGGTAAGATTACTTCTGCATTCTTATGATCATTAATTTGAAGCCAATGGGATCCATGACTTCTTTGTTCTACTTTTGTACAAATAGAATATATGCCTCTTTCATCAGTGTTTTTCTTTCCTTACCACACATGTTAAGAATCCCACCTAGGTGGTAGTTTGGAAAATTCTGCTGTCTACCAAGACCAACTGCTTTTCGCACCTGTATGTACTTCCTTCTACCATTATACTTTCTAGAATGTCTGCATTTTCTTGGCATAGTTTCTGATCTGTCCATCAGTAACAGAACTCCCCTGTGTCTCCTGTGTGTGTTCTGCACAGGTTATCCTAGAATTTTGTTAGCACCTCTTGTTACTTCTTCCATCCGCTCTACCAGTTCCACCATTCGGTTTCCATTTTGTTACATTTCTCCCATCCTTTTTCATCTTTGCCTAATATCCTAATCTCTCTCTCTCTGTTTTTCCACTTAGCTACAAAAGAAATCCTTATCTTTTACCATCTCAGCCTCAATTTTAGTTGCCTCTCACGATTTTGTTATGCATGTCAGTTTCTCCTCCTTCTCTCCACCTGTATCTCTCTAGTTTTCTCTGTACCCTACTTTGTACGGCTCTCAATTCCTGTTCTCTTTTCTTTATCACTCTTTCCTCATGACTCCTGCTTCCTGCATACGTTATCTCCTCCAAGTAGCTCTAATTTCAGTCCATTATCCAAGTCCTGTGGTTAGTCGGTCACTTTATTTTCACTTTATTGTTCTTTGGCTCCATGTTCTGTTTTTCCCTTTTTTTATCCTTTGTTTTTCATCTTGCTTTTTCACATTTGCATTGCTGTGTTCTTCTTAGTCTCTGATTTATACCTATATTCATTGTGGCATTGTCTAACGCCATTTCATTTTTTTAAGCACATCTTTGGTTGCCAGCTTAGTATTCACTAGGAACATATCATGCCTTGTCCATACTGATCTTGTAAAGGTGAATTGCCAGTCTCCTCTGCTCTTCTTACTACAAATATTTATCCATCCTCCTTCCATTTCTTCCATTCTCTCTCTTTGTTTAAGCTTATGCCACACTTTCTCCCCTCTGATTATACTGAGACTTTCCATTTAGTACCAGACTGAAATCCCCATGATACTCTTTCCATATTATGCCTCATCTTATTCACATTTTTAAATAACTTGTTGAATAAGACTTTGTCTTCTTCTCCATGTCATGTATATTCTCCCTTTTCTACTTCCTGCCTTCAGTTTTACCTTCCCATATGATCCCTTTACCCTCCTCACTTTCTTTTGCATTTTCTGTGTTTACTTCTATGCTTGAGCCGTAGTGGTACGGCGGTAGCGTTGTTACCTCACAGCAAGTGGTTCTCCCGTTCGATTCTCGGCTTGGCTTGGGAGTGCCTTCTGTGTGGAGTCTACAAGTCCTCCCCGCGGTTGGGTAGCGTTTGAAACACATGCGTGTGTAAATAGGCGTGCCTTTGTTGAAGGTTGGGTGTCAAGCTGGCACCTCAGCATTTCGTAAAAAATCTACTGCCAATCATTAGCGGAACGGAGTTCCACTGTGGTGACCCCTTACCGGGAAAAGCCGAAAGACAAACAACAACTTCTATGCTTCTCCCAAATAGTACTTCTATTTCCCCTTTTGCTCCTTCTCTCAAATGGTCTGTCTCTACTCTTTCTATTAATTTTTGTCATCAGTTTCTCTTTAGCTTTGATTTTTAGTTTTGTTTCTTGTGAGTGTGATGTCTGTCCTCTCTCTAAAGCACCCACTGAGTACTGTTTCTGTTTTGATCAGATTCACTCTTACACATACCATTACCAGAAGTAAGCTTCATTGCCCCCCCATTAACCACACTTCACCTCACTACTCCCTCTGGGCTAGTGGAGTTCCTTGCTTCATCTTAATTCTCTTATAGGTTCATAGGGAGGTACTAGGCTATCGGCCCAAGGGCCTAAGTAAGCCTAGCCAACAAGGTTCCCTGGCTTACGCCACCCAAGAAAGTTAATTTTCTGTGCCCCTGTTGAGCAGAGCAACAGAAGTGATCTCTGGGGTGTATTCCTCATTTCCCATCCACTCATCAAGATTTTTCTTAAAGAGTGCTAATGAGGAACTTTGCTTGACATAGATGAGTAGCTTGTTCCAGAGTATGAAAAGTCTCTGGGACCGGAATCTATCCCTCCAGCATGTCCTGTTTATTGTGGTGACAAGGTTCATGTCCCTAGAGCATGTAGCTCAGAGGGATTTGGATTTCTTTAGGTGTAGCATGTCAAACAGCTCTGGGTTTAACATAGCTTTATATGTTAGGCAGAGATCTCCTCAGAGTAGGTGATGTACTACAGAGTAAAGCTGGAGTTTTTTGAGACAGTCAATGTAGGGCATCTGTTTGAAGCCAGTAATCCTCTTTAGGAGGTACTTCTGTGGCCTTTCCAGCTGCTGCAAATGTCTAGTGAGGTACACTCCAAAAGGGGCATTGCACTCTATAATGGGACTAATGAGTGCTGAGTACAGGGGAACAATGACCTCTTTTTCCTGGATGAGAACCCTTTTGTGATGAGGTGTGCCACATAGAAGATTTCAAGACTACTGTGACGATGTGATTATCAAAGGAGAGACTACTATCCACCTGGGTCCCAAGGTCTCATCACACATTCGGCATTATGTAGACTGCCGTTTATGTGGTAGTTCATGTGTACAGAGTTTTTACCAAAGGGGATGACAATGCACTTTTTGGCACTGAGCTTCAGGCCATGCCTCTGAAACCAGGCATCTGTCTCAGTAAGGCCCTTCTGTAGGATGTCCACATCATTTGGGGACTTGACTATGGCTCCTAGTTTGCAGTCATCTGCAAACTTCATTAGCCAGAGGCCTTCTGTGTAAGCCTGTACTTCAGAGAAGTAGATACCAAACAGGAGAGGTCCCAGGACTGAACCCTGTGGTACTCCACTTGTCACTTGTTTGAAGTCAGATTTGGAGTCTGCAACTTTTACACTGTGGTTTCTGTCAGTGAACCAGCTGGCAACCCATCTTGTGACGTAGGGATTTATACCTAGTTTAGTGAGTTTAGCAATAATTCCACAATGGGGGATGGTGTCGAAAGCCTTGGTGAGGTCAAGATAAGCTGTGTGAACCACCTTACCCTAGTCTACGGCTTTGATGACTGCCTCAAAGTCGGTGATCAGGTTCAGAAGGCATGATCTGCCTTTCACAAACCCGAACTGGGTGAGGTCCAGAGTTTGGAGGTTACCAATGTCTTTGTTTGAGTTCCATAATGATACGTTCCATGGCCCTGCAGACCAGGTTCGTCAGGCTAATAGGGTGATAGTTCCCAGGATCAGTGGTGGCTCCCCCTTTGTGGAGTGGGATAACCTTTGCTGTGTGTCATTCAGTGGGCACAAAGCCTGACGTGAGACTATGACTGAACATGGTGCTTAGGTGGGGAGCTAGTTTGTTCTGAAGTTCATGTAAAACGCAGCCTGGGATGTTGTCTGGTCCCCATGGATGCTGTGTTTTTGGTTTTAGAGAGTGCAGCTTTTACCTGGATAGATGTGATTACAGGGACTCTGCATTCTTCCTGTATAAATACGGGCCCGTTAGGGGTGGGGGTGGGGGGTAAACTTAGCACTGAACCTATCTGCCAAGATGTTGGCAATTATCAGTTGTTTCTGTAATTTTCATGCCATTGTGCTGTAACTCAGAGCAGAGCTGGGTGTTGCCATTGAGATTCTTGACATAGCTATACAATGCTTTGCAGTTGCCCTTAGAATCAGTGGCAATTTTGTTTTCGTAGCTAGCTTTGGAGGATCTTATAGGAGATCTCAACTTCTTACTGTGGCTGACCAAGGAGCTCCTCCACTCATGGGATTTTACTCTCTTTTGCAACAGTTTCTTCCTTCTGTTGTAGAGTTTGTTTATGCCAGGGGACCACCAGATTGGCTTCCTTTTTTTTGGAGGATAGCGTCTTGGTTCTGTTTGGGATCGCACGATCCATGCACTCAAGTGCTTATAGAGTACATCTGTGTAGGATACAGCAGTCGTAAATATTGTCCATCTGCATGGGTGTCATGAAGTTTGCCACTTCTGTCTTACGAAGCACAAAGTTGGCTTTGGAGAATTTTTTTTACCATGGTTTCCTTAATGGTGGGTGGGGGCGGGATGTGGATATCTAGGGTGATTAGCTTATGGTCGGATCTGACCAACGAGGAGTTGACTTCTGGTGTGGAACACCCGTCACTCATGTTGGTAATGACTAGGTCTAGGATATTGTTGCCCCTTGTTGGGGTGTGGATAAGTTGATTCAATGCACTGGAATTTATGTATTCCAGAAAACATTGAGCGAAAGAGTTGGTACATGAGTATTTTCCCCAGTTAATGGTGAGGTAGTTGAAATCGCCCAATATTAGGGTGTTTGATTGAATCCTAATATTTTCCAGTATATCAAGAAAAGAGGAGTGGGAATCCTGGGGCATGGTAGGGGATCTGTAGCAAGCTACAATCTGGATTGCAGTTTTGCCCGGAGTTAGTTGCACTTGGATAACCTTGGATGCATTATGCTGCGCAACTAGCCTGGAGGTGTGGATATCCTTAATGAATATGGACACACTTCTGCCTTAGGTGTTCTGGTCCAGGTTAGATGGCCGAAAATTATATGAGTTATTGCCTGGTAATGCCAGGGTGCTCTCTAGAGCCTTGAACCAGGTCTCAGTCACTGCACAGATATTGATGTTCTCTATTTTAAGGAGTGCCTCGAGTGAGTGCATTTTCGAATTTAGACTTCTAGCATTGAGTAGGGCCCTCAGTTTTTGCTTGCCTGTTCCTGTTATGGTGGTGAATTTGTCATTTGAACCTTGCCTAAAAAAGGCACTATAGGGGCGGCAAGAGCCTTAGCCAGTTTCCGGAATCCCAGGGGCGACAGGTGCAGGCCATCTCTGGAATACTGGATCCCCTTAGAATGACACCAGAAGCTTAGCAAATTGCTGAAGTCAATCATTTTGTCCTTGTACTGTGGTATCATTCTAGACAAGGGCAGGATGCTACTCAGGGCTAGGGTCATACCTGCCTGGGCTACAAGATTGGAGAGGTCTTCCATATATCTTTTCATGTAGTCCAGGGTGGTATGTCTCAGGTCGTTCACACTAACATGGACAATGACAGAGTTATATTTGTACTTGTTGTGGAGTGAGCTGTGTGCATGTGTTATGTGGCGGATCTTGGCACCAGACAGGCAACTGACAGTAACCTTCTCCTTGTTTAGCCTGGTGAGTGGGACATCAGTGTGCCTGACTATAGAGTCACCTATGACTAGTGTGTTGGGTACGTTGGTTTGCCTTATGGGCAGTGGTTTATTGGCACACTGAGTCTGTGGACTATGTGTCATTTGGATTGCGTTGGGGGGGTGGAGGTTGCTTGCATTTCTGCTTTGGAGGTCTCTATTGCTTGATCAGATTATTATTGTGAGCCTCTGCGAGTGTTTGTGTTTCTATGTGTGCATTTTGGTGGTGTAGCTTTAGTGGGACTATGTGATGAGTGTGACGTGTTGCAAGTATTTACCTTCTCCTCTTGACTGTCAAGTTCAGTTTTTGTTGGAGACAGATTTACCCCCAGTTTGGCTAGATAAGTGCATCTTTCACAGGTTGTGGTGTTGGGTGGTAGGAGGAGAGGGTTGTCTGTGTACATGAGGCAATTGCTACATTGCCTCAAAATTCCCAGATTCATCAGATAGACAGGAGAGAACACTGGGAGCTGACCCTTGGACATGCCTGAATAAAAATCTACTTTCCTCTAGACAAGTGAGGAAAGTGAGTATAAGAGCTGTTTTTCTCTAAGCAAGTGAGGACTTTTCCTGGTCTCTCTTCTTTGCTAACATCCCCCACTGCCTAGTATTTGACTGCATCCTGAAGAATTTGTTCCCCTCTGCACTTACTCACCTTCATTTCTACTACTTTCTCATTCAGTGTGCTCAAGCTGAACAGAATTTATAATACCCCAGACATAGTGCAGGAAAAATGCAAATTACTGCTGCAAATGCCACCTCTGCTTTCATCCACCATTCCAAACACCAATGCCTGTCTCTAATATGCTAGTTCTCTGTCCCCTGTTTCTGTTTTAAGCTTTTCTTCTTTCCTTTTAATATAGAGATTTAACCTTCAACGTCCATTAACTATTTAACTTATTACTGATGTGTAAAGTAAGCATAGTATTTACAATAGAGAGTTGATTATCCAAATTAATTGGGACCAAGGGTAGTTCAGATAATCAAACTGTTCAGATAATCAAACATACATTGAACTGGATAAAAAACTTCTAAAATCTTGTGTTTCTGCATTCAGGGAATAGACTTTTTTAACCATTCAGCAAGTCATGCAGACAATGAAGAATATTTTCGCACAAGTAAAAAAAAAAAAATGCACAAGCTAATAAGTATAACGTTTACATATTCAGACTTTATGATGTTTCCTACCCAAAAACTTTGGATGACTGGGTTAGAATAATTGACGTTTCAGATAATCGACTCACTACTGTACAACACTTTTTATACACGTATACCTGGCTTTCTGTATTTCACTGCACTGACAGCTTACCAACATGAGCATGTTTGTGTGTCTCCATTTTTTACAGTGTTAACCTCTATGTTTGGCAGTACTGTTCAAGTCTGTACAACAGTCTCTGTATTCACATTGTCTAACAAACAGTGGGCTGTGTTTACTGCATTGTTCTAACAGTCGTAAAAATGTCTAGAAATAAGAAAGTCTACAACAACATATATTCTGAGTCCAGCACTCCTGCAGATGTCTGCTGTGACCCTCTGGTCTTCTTCAATTGCTGTTCATAGCTGCCAATTTTTCTGGCCACCCTGACCATGTGATTCTCCAGCCAGTTCACCTTGCTGATTCACTACTGGTACTTCTTACCTGTCTTTCATTAGCTTTTCTCTTCATACTAGCTACCACCCTCTCGGACAGATGATTTTATCCTGTTGTTTCTACCCACTCAGCAGTCTCTGGTCTCCTCCTTTCCTGAGTCTTCCTGGTTTTCCCAACAGCACTGAGTCTTCTCTCTGATGCTTCCCCAGTTGGGTACTGTTGCTGTACCCCTCCTGAGAACCAGATATTTGTTTTTGTTTTCTTAATTATTTATTTCAGTATCATTGGAGTCTCATAACTGACAGTTCCATCTGGATTAGCTGGTTTGCTACAGTGTTTTGTTTATAATTCTGTGCATTTCTGCTCCTGCTCTTCTGATTCAGATCACTTGCTAGTGAGCTTTTCCTGAGACTTGTTTGTCAGCAGCACACTTGGGCCATTTGTTTGTCTTTGAAATCCCATGGCTATATGGTCATCTCTGTATCTGTTGAGCTATTTCTTTTAATCAAGGAATGCAGTGGGATAGTGACTTACCACCTTCATTAGCCTCCCAACTTTTGTTCTTAGTTTTCCTTCTACAGACTCCATTCTTTTGATCTCCAGTACATTATATATGTCTTGGGGCCCCACCTGTCTCTATATTTTTCTAACTGTATATGTCTTCTCAGTTATGTAATTCAGTTATATGGGTAGGTTTAGGGGTCCCACGCCATATTATTGTATATATTCAGCCAGCTGTTTTTTGGGGGGGTATCTTAATTCTAATGAGAATGAAGGTTTCACTTCTTCCCTGTTCCTCTGCTCATCTATTTTTCTTCCATTTTTTTCTGTTTGCAACCCAGTAATGTGCATCTTGGGTAGGCTCTTCTGTGGCTCCCAGGTAGGTTTTGTTTTCAGCAGTATACTTTTCTAGTCTTGCTAATGTATTTTCTTGGCTTGATATTTCACCTCAATGACTGAAAACAAAGTTTAACTTTGAGACAATTTAATCCTGGACACTTCAGTCTCACAAGATTTGTGAGCGAAAATGGCAACAGTGCAGCACCGTCCCTTAGATACACACAAATGTGTGTGTGTGTGTGTGTGTGTGTGTGTGTGTGTGTGTGTGTGTGTGTGTGTGTGTGTGTGTGTGTGTGTGTGTGTGTGTCTGTGTGTGTCTGTGTGTGTGTCTGTGTGTGTGTCTGTGTGTGTGTGTGTGTGTGTGTGTGTGTGTGTGTGTGTGTGTGTGTGTGTGTGTGTGTGTGTGTGTGTGTGTGTGTGTGTGTGTGTGTGTCTGCATATATCATAGGAAGAAGAACTCCTCTGTAGGTATCAAAATCAAGGCTAGTTAAAGTTTTACACAAGTTCATTAATTTAGATCAGAAGCAGTGTAGTTGGAGGCAAATATGTCCCAGAACAGGGAAAAAGGTATTTATTTTATGCAGTTCCTAAGAGTGAAATATTTACCAAGATGGAAAATATGGGCCTATTAATCTGACAGGCATTGCTTGCAAATATTTTTTTTAATAGTTCTACTTTTTTGGAGGAAGATTCTGTTTCAGAAACCTTTCAAATTTGTATTTCAGCCTTGTTGATTCTATTGACCTAGTCTTAACAGTACATTTAATTTATTCAGAGCTTGAAAAGGAATATGGTTCTGTTTCACATTCTGAGAGAGTGGGCTTGAAGTTCAACTCCTACATAACAAAATAGGTTTCAAACAATTTTAGAAGAGTTGAACTATTCAACATATTTTCTTTAAACATAATTATTATTAAAAGTATCCTACAAGGTTCTTTTCTCAGTTAATTTATTTTTACTATATTTATGACTACATTTCCAAAAAAGAAAGATATCTGGGTATCTAAGTTTGTAGATGATATCAAGAAAGAACTGACAGTCACTGATTTGAAAAAGAATGCAAACTGCAGGTATTTATGGGTGCCTTGTATAAATGGTGATGGAGAAGTGGAGCTAACATTAAAATGAAGATATGTGGTAAAGTACTACGGACATCGGATTTGGCACAGGTGTATTCTATCAATATTCAGATATAGACTGTGTCTAACCAAGTACAAATCCTAAGCGCAACAGCTTGCAATGCCTTGAAATTTAAAGCAAATAATAGCTGTGTTATAAGGAAATGTTATACAATTGTGTGTAATATAGTCCATAAATAACAACTAGGCATCCTGACACATTAAATATTAAGCATTAATTATACCACATATAACTGCAGTTCCTTGTGCAATTATAATGGAAGAAATATTAAAAAAATTGAAAAAATACAAAGACTGTCATCAGAAGAATTAAGTGAATTGAGACAAAAGACTTGCTTGTAGTTAGGGTACTCTAAATACATGTTGTTATAATCTACAAATAAGGGACTTATTATTGGTGTTCAGGTATCTCAAAGAGGATGCATACACATCCACTCTAGGGTTTACATTTAGGAATAGCAGTTTATCAACAACTAAAAAAATATCTCTATAGGTGGACACATACAAAACTACAATGAAAAAAAACCTTCCCACATAAGGTTTTTAGAACTGAGAACTCCTTGTCATCCTCAGTAAAAAGTTTTCCTAATATCTGTAATGTAATAAGCATTAAGTTTCAGTGGAATTCCATCTATTGCAATAAATCTCTTACATTCGGAATATGCAGGACTGATTCTTTCCAATGCCTTCCCGAACACATTCCACTTTCTCTTCTCTCTCTCTCTTTTGCTTCCAGATTAATAGTGCTCAACGTCCTCGTGGAAAAGTCAGATTTCTCTTTTTTTCTTATCATCTCTATCAGTCTTTTTTTTTTATAACAAAAAACATCTTTATTAAATGATATTTTATGAAAAAGGCACTCATACATTTATACAAATGAAAACAAACCACACTGACATATTTTTAGATACAAACACCATATAGCACTTATAACCTATCCAGTCATTGCAGATCAAAATATTACATAGCTCATTCAAATTCTGCCTTCTTTTAAACCTCGTTCCTCCTCCAGACATCGCCCTGCATATATCATTCTCAGAATTCCAACCTTCTTTCATGCAATTTGCTCCAGCCCTTTTCCAAAGAACCCATCTCCAGCTATTCTGTTTCTGCTACCACATTCACCACTTTCAGTACAGCTGCCTTAAATTTTGACCTCCATCTCCCAGTAACTGCCCCTTTGGAAGCCACCACAACCAGCCTCAGCAAAGCCTCACGGTACCCAAGCAACTCCAACTCTGCATCACAGCTCATACAAAATCACATCCTTAGTTATATCAGTTTACTCACCCAGTATTTATGATAGAGTAGTCTGCAGGGAATTTTCAAAGTCTGCCAACTCATTACACCTCCAAAAACATGCTCAAAATGAACCTGCAACATCTGTTATCCACCCAAGGAAAAATTCCCTGGAGTCTACCTGGGGAGCAAACATACCTATGTAAACACTTCCAAGTAAAGATCCCAAATCCTCCAGACTCTGCCACACACCTGAGTGCTACACATATATCCACCCATAGCTTTTCTGTGAACTGCCCATTCATTCTCTGTTCCCAATTCCCACCAACTTCCCCGATTGATTCCCACAGCCATCACGCAACTATCCATATTTTCCACTAATCATCCATCTTTCAACGGCAGCCTCTTCTCCTGACTCCACCAAAAAGTCTACCGGTGCAGGTCCTTCACCTAGGATCTCCCCCATTTCCCTCTCCACATCAATCTCTGACAGGGAATACAGTTTCCAGCTCTCAAACTAAATGAATTCCTGGCCTCTGCCCATTCTTCCACCACCCCACTACAACTACCCACTCCCAATACCTTGGTTCCACTGCCAGTTTTCTCCAGTAAATTCCAGCCCCCTCTTGTCTACTGTCTGTATCCCTAATTGCAGTCCTCCATATTGGCAGAATCTCCTTTCTCTATTCCCATATTGGCTTAGTTCTTAGAATACTTTCTGCTACTTTATAAATATAGTATTCTGTGTGGTTATTGTTCTCCTTAAGGACTGCATCCAAAATCCCAGTCTTTCCTTGTTATTTAAGCTTCCCTCAGTTTTGTCATCATCTCTTTCCACTTTGAATTATAGCTTTCTGCTTGTGCTATGTACAGGAGCCTTAGCTGTATAGCTCTGAAATACCCATTCAAATCAGGAAATCCCAAACCACCTTGCTCTATTGGAAGGATCAGCTTATCTCACTTGACTCTTGCCATCTTCCCCTCCCAAATAAAATCTTTCAAGCCTCCCAGATAAAATCCTTCAACTCATTATTAATTGCTATTCACAAATGCTCCTCTGGTTGATAAAAATATGCCTGACCGGTGTATAAAACTAGAGAGACTAAAAGCACTTCGACTTCTTGTATCTTGGCTACCTATATCTATAAAATAAATATAAAACACAGCATCCAATTTCTCTTTTTTTGTATAATATTTTGTTTAGTCTCTTCCCACATATCCTTAACTGCCACATCAGAATGCTTTTTAAGTCATACTCCCAAGTAATTAATTTTATCATGTCCCCATAAATATGGGTATTGCTGAACCAATTTGTGTGTGGGCACATATTTTACAGCTATTGCCTTTGTTTATCTTCATTAATTTTATATCCCAAAAAAACTTGAAACTAATGTTCCATAACACTGAAATGTCCTCTTCTGGTTTTATCAGGTATAAAATAATATCATCTGAAAATAAAGCCAGTTTTTACCAATTATATCCTTAAATTTCTGAGTGCCTTATTTACTTTTCCACTGGTTCTAAATATAACACAAATAAAGGGGGAAGAAGACACCGCTCTCTTGTTCCTCTGCTAAAACAGAACTTATCAGAGAGGAACCCACCCACTTCTACTGACCTTCATATATCATCCTAATCAACCTTATAATTTTATCAGGGAATGCAAATGCTTCGCTTACCCTACTCATAAAATCCCATCTTACTCGAATGCTTTCTCTGCATCAAGATCCACGAACAACAACATTCTGCTTCCCTCTGGATCATCAGAGTTCTCATATGTTGTCAAATGTCTGCCTCCCAGTCCCCTCTGATCCATATACATCGTCTGGCATCACTTTTGCCATTCTTTTAGCCATTATAGACATGAACACTTTATAATCGTGGGTTAATATTGAAATGGGCCTGTATGAAGCTGGATCTGATGGATCTTTACTCTCTTTAGGTACTAAAGCTACCACTGCTTTTTCCAAGATGTTGATACTTCTCCTCCTCTTAAAATACTGTTAAACAAAATATTCCAGATTTTTACCATTTTTTTACTCCTAGCTTCCAAACTTCCACAGGAATACCATCTATTCCTGGGGACGTTCCTGCAGATTGGTCATACATCATCATTTTTATCTCATCTACTCCTATCCTGTTAGTAATTGAGCCTCATTTACCTCTAACCTTGGCATACTTAATTTTTCCATAAACATTTCCATTTGTGCTTTTTCTTGATTTCCATATTTCTCTGCTTTATACAGATTTTCATAAAATGTCTGTAATATTTCTAGTACCTCTACAGGCTCTCTGGTTATCTTCCTTGTTATAGGCTCTCTAAGCTTGGTGACAGCCCTTTCTACTTTCTAAACAGTTTCATTTTTGTAAAGGAAAAGTTACTTCATCCAACTCTGTACTGGTCCTCACAGACATTTGTGTAAAGGAATAGTTACTTCATCTAACTCTGTACTGGTCCTAACAGACATTTGTGTAAAGGAATAGTTACTTCATCTAACTCTGTACTGGTCCTCACAGACATTTGTGTAAAGGAATAGTTCTAACTCTGTACTGGTCCTCACAGACATTTGTGTAAAGGAATAGTTACTTCATCTAACTCTGTACTGGTCCTCACAAACATTTGTGTAAAGGAATAGTTACTTCATCTAACTATGTAGTGGTCCTCACAGACATTTGTGTAAAGGAATAGTTATGTCATCTAACTCTGTACTGGTCCTCACAGACATTTGTGTAAAGGAATAGTTACTTCATCTAACTCTGTACTGGTCCTCACAGGCATTTGTGTAAAGGAATAGTTACTTCATCTAACTCTGCACTGGTCCTCACAGACATTTGTGTAAAGGAATACTTACTTCATCTAACTCTGTACTGGTCCTCACAGACATTTGTGTAAAGGAATAGTTACTTCATCTAACTCTGTACTGGTCCTCACAGACATTTGTGTAAAGGAATAGTTCTAACTCTGTACTGGTCCTCACAGACATTTGTGTAAAGGAATAGTTCTAACTCTGTACTGGTCCTCACAGACATTTGTGTAAAGGAATAGTTACTTCATCTAACTCTGTACTGGTCCTCACAGACATTTGTGTAAAGGAATAGTTACTTCATCTAACTCTGTACTGGTCCTCACAGACATTTGTGTAAAGGAATAGTTACTTCATCTAACTCTGTACTGGTCCTCACAGACATTTGTGTAAAGGAATAGTTACTTCATCTAACTCTGTAGTCGTCCTCACAGACATTTGTGTAAAGGAATAGTTCTAACTTTGTACTGGTCCTCACAGACATTTGTGTAAAGGAATAGTTACTTCATCTAACTCTGTACTGGTCCTCACAGGCATTTGTGTAAAGGAATAGTTACTTCATCTAACTCTGTACTGGTCCTCACAGACATTTGTGTAAAGGAATAGTTACTTCATCTAACTCTGTACTGGTCCTCACAAACATTTGTGTAAAGGAATAGTTACTTCATTTAACTCTGTAGTGGTCCTCACAGACATTTGTGTAAAGGAAGAGTTATGTCATCTAACTCTGTACTGGTCCTCACAGACATTTGTGTAAAGGAATAGTTACTTCATCTAACTCTGTACTGGTCCTCACAGACATTTGTGTAAAGGAATAGTTCTAACTCTGTACTGGTCCTCACAGACATTTGTGTAAAGGAATAGTTACTTCATCTAACTCTGCACTGGTCCTCACAGGGATTTGTGTAAAGGAATAGTTACTTCATCTAACTCTGTACTGGTCCTCACAGACATTTGTGTAAAGGAATAGTTACTTCATCTAACTCTGTACTGGTCCTCACAGGCATTTGTGTAAATGAATAGTTACTTCATCTAACTCTGTACTGGTCCTCACAGGCATTTGTGTAAACGAATAGTTACTTCATCTAACTCTGTACTGGTCCTCACAGACATTTGTGTAAAGGAATAGTTACTTCATCTAACTCTGTACTGGTCCTCACGGGCATTTGTGTAAAGGAATAGTTACTTCATCTAACTCTGCACTGGTCCTCACAGACATTTGTGTAAAGGAAGAGTTCTAACTCTGTACTGGTCCTCACAGGCATTTGTGTAAAGGAACAGTTACTTCATCTAACTCTGTACTGGTCCTCACAGACATTTGTGTAAAGGAATAGTTCTAACTCTGTACTGGTCCTCACAGGCATTTGTGTAAAGGAATAGTTACTTCATCTAACTCTGTACTGGTCCTCACAGACATTTGTGTAAAGGAATAGTTACTTCATCTAACTCTGTACTGGTCTTCACAGGCATTTGTGTAAAGGAATAGTTACTTCATCTAACTCTGTAGTCGTCCTCACAGACATTTGTGTAAAGGAATAGTTACGTCATCTAACTCTGTACTGGTCCTCACAGACATTTGTGTAAAGGAATAGTTACTTCATCTAACTCTGTACTGGTCCTCACAGGCATTTGTGTAAAGGAATAGTTACTTCATCTAACTCTGTACTGGTCCTCACAGACATTTGTGTAAAGGAATAGTTACTTCATCTAACTCTGTACTGGTCCTCACAGACATTTGTGTAAAGGAATAGTTACTTCATCTAACTCTGTACTGGTCCTCACAGACATTTGTGTAAAGGAATAGTTACTTCATCTAACTCTGTACTGGTCCTCACAGACATTTGTGTAAAGGAATAGTTACTTCATCTAACTCTGTACTGGTCCTCACAGACATTTGTGTAAAGGAATAGTTACTTCATCTAACTCTGTACTGGTCCTCACAGACATTTGTGTAAAGGAATAGTTACTTCATCTAACTCTGTACTGGTCCTCACAGACATTTGTGTAAAGGAATAGTTACTTCATCTAACTCTGTACTGGTCCTCACAGACATTTGTGTAAAGGAATAGTTACTTCATCTAACTCTGTACTGGTCCTCACAGACATTTGTGTAAAGGAATAGTTACTTCATCTAACTCTGTACTGGTCCTCACAGACATTTGTGTAAAGGAATAGTTACTTCATCTAACTCTGTACTGGTCCTCACAGACATTTGTGTAAAGGAATAGTTACTTCATCTAACTCTGTACTGGTCCTCACAGACATTTGTGTAAAGGAATAGTTACTTCATCTAACTCTGTACTGGTCCTCACAGACATTTGTGTAAAGGAATAGTTACTTCATCTAACTCTGTACTGGTCCTCACAGACATTTGTGTAAAGGAATAGTTACTTCATCTAACTCTGTACTGGTCCTCACAGACATTTGTGTAAAGGAATAGTTACTTCATCTAACTCTGTACTGGTCCTCATAGACAAATTATGTTTCCCTCATGCTTTCCTTCACCCTTTGTTAATTACTTTTCCTCAGCTGTAACCTTGTTCCAGGGTTAAACCTTAATAGGAAATAAACTGCAATTACAGCACCTACATACTCCCATGCTTTCTTTTGTTTCTACCTTTTACTGGATTGTAAGGATTTTCCTTCACTGAATCTCTCAGTGGGCAGCCCTTAACTTCCAGGTCCTGCTATGAGCTCAAAATGTTAAACAATGTCTTTAGCAGGCATCTTAAAAATATCCCTCATCATTCTATGTTGTTCAACTGATTCGTCCAAAAAGATTCCTCACAAAAAGTATATGTGTTGTAAAGATTCATGCCCTACATGGATCACTTCAAAGCCCTATCACTCTATTCAGTCTCCTACAGACTGCTGCAAGGTTATTTTTTCCTGGTCTACAAAGCATCCTCTGATCTAGCTCTAAGGAACATACTGCACATCTGCAAAACAAATAGCATCAGATATACCTAATCCAGGGATCTAAACCTTGTCTGTAACATAAATAAGACATGTTGGAGGGATAGATATATGTCTCTGAGATTACTCGTCCTCTGGACAGGATTCCCATCCATGTGATACAGACTTCTTCCCTGCATTTGTTCATGCACAACTTGGAACAGTGAATGGGAAATTGAAAATTTACCTCTGTTCTGGCACCTATGTCTCTATCAGAGACCTTGTGAATATGTGACCAAGCATGCCACAGTTATATGTGAATATGTGACCACTCATGCCACAGTTATATGTGAATACATAACCACTCATGCCACAGTTGTATGTGAATACATAACCATCCATGCCACAGTTGTACGTGAATTCATAACCACTCATACCACAGTTATATGCTCAAGCTAGGTTCTCCTCTATAAAAACCTATGATATCAAACTGTGTCCAATACAACTGGGAAGCATGGCTAGGCTTAAAAGGGCCCTGTAGGGTCATTAGCCTAGAAATCACTTAAGAACCTATGAATGATTCTTGGCAAGACTGTTATTATCCCCCTTTATCTGAATTACCCATAACTCTCTGCAGTAGCTGTAGTGCAGTAGTACTCTTCTGCCAAGGGCAAGATAACTTCCCAAGAAAGAAGCCTGTAACATCACATCTCCCTCTGGATTTCACCAGTGTTTTATACAATTTTCTCTTTTGGTTTATAAAACATATCACGTATAAATATTATTATTTTACAATACAACTAAATCAAACATATGACAGGTACAAATGGAGTGCTATAACAGCTACAGTAGTATATTACAGATGTTAATACAGTCAAAACTTAAAGTTATATAGAATGTTATCAGCTTCCAGTGTAACTCAGATATTACATGAAGATAAATATGTCACTGTATATCTTAATTACTGATAGGATCTGCCGGAATATTTTAATCTACTGCACTTCTCATTCCCACAATATCCTGCCATAACTATATATTGCATTACCACAAATTAAAATAAAATGTCACACTGGGTGACATCCTTCCTCTACTACAAATCTGTATAAAATGCTGACTTGCCTGTATGTTGTTAGTAACTGTAGCAACAAATCACTAAATTGTTAAATTTCTGTTTTAAAGACTGTACTTGCATCTTTTTGCATCACTGTATTTTGCTACGCAGTTCTGCTGTACTGCATTTTCAGGCTATGGCTGAAATGAGCACACAATGGCTCAAGCCAGGTGGTCTACAGCCACTCATACCCCAAATGCTCAAATTCCAACAACTTGCAGCCAAGGACATGAATAACTTTTGCCCCATATGCCCAATTGCCTTACCGGATGCTCACTCTCAAACTCGAGCATGAGCTTAGTACCACACCTACTGCACTACTGCACTATCTGCTTGCATCCTAGGGAACAGACAAAAGCAAATGGTCACCATGGACCAGGTGAGTGTGGAAGGAAAACGGGGACTGAGGTTTAGGTTTCATGTGGGGAGGAGGATTTTAGATTTACTGAGTGATCATAGGGTACTGGAAGATTAGGGAGGGAAGGAGATTTTAGGATTAGGGAGCAATCGGTAGAATAGAATTAGGGAGGGAAGGGGGATTTTAGGTTTAGGGAGCAATCATAAGGTATCAGAGGGTTAAGGTTAGGTATGGGAGGGGGATTTTAAGTTCAGGGAGTGATTGTGAGATTAGGTTTGGGGAGGGGAGGAAGATTTTAGGTTTATGGACGGAGAGGGAATTTAGGATTAAGGACTGGGTCAGAGTTTTTAGGGTTAGCTCAGGTTCTGGAATGGATGATAAATATTTTTTTACTTCATAGGGATCAAGTTAGTGACAGTTGGGGTACTTGTCAACACAAGAGATTGGCAGCAGGGAAGTATGCCGCTAGCGAATTGTATGGGAGCACTTCTAGTAGACCCAGTCAGTCCACTGACACAGTCAATAAACAAATAGCTTAATTATATGTGTTATTAACTTGCATATAACTACTCAATGCACACTTCTCCATACTTTAACAGCTGGGCAAAGTGTATTAACTATGAATATTATGGCAGTTAGACAAAAGTATAATCAATCTTTACTCAAAATAGATAATAAACATGGACAGAAATAAAGAAGAAAAGACCAGGAGCAACACTTACCTCTAACTAAATAAACTGCTTCTTGATTTTGTCAGTTGATTTTTGATTAGTGGTGGTGCTGCGGTAGCGTTGCCACCTCACAGAAAGATGTTGCCCTGTTCAATTCTCGGCTAAAGCATCTTCTGTGTGGAGACATGCGTGATTGGGCGTACCTTCATTGAAGGTTGTGCGTCAGGGCTGGCAACTCGGCACTTAAAAAAAAATCTACTGCCAATCATTAGCGGACCGGAGTTCCACTGTGGTGACCCCTAACTGGGAAAAGCCAAAAGATCCAACAACAACTAAATTATGCACGTATCAAAACATTTAACAATATAATTTAGTGATTCAGCAGCTTCAATAAGCAAATGTTCCACTTGTCAACAATACCCAATATAATTCCAGTAAATCCGTCAATGATCTCGGATGTAGTTTCAGAAAATAAAATAATAATGGCCAAGTGTTCTCAAGCAAAATCCAGGCAGTCAACAGTAGACTTGTGCCATCCACTGTAGTAAACACAACTGGGTCCAACAGACAAAAATAGCACTTCCCTTAGGAACACCAAAGCAAAATCAGTTATGTCTCTGCATAGAACTACATCCTTTCTGTTCATTCAGTAGTCTTATCCTCAACAGTTTGAGTTTCCAGGAAAATTCTAAATTCTGCTGCTTACTGGTGTTCATGGATAACTCTGCGTAGCTCCTCATGGTATTCCAGTTAAGGCTTGATACACTATGCATCTTTCTTCAATGATCATCAGATGGAGTAGCTGAATCTATGTGCTACCGCAGCACCACTTTTGAATTTACGGCTCTTCTGTAGCAGTCAGTGGAACCTGGAGGAATAAGTGTTAAACAACAGTTTCTGTTAAAACTATTAATAACCCACCAGTCCAACAAGTTCCTAGAACTACCAACATCACTCCAGAGCAGAGAGAAAAACAAAAAAGCTTGAAGGTCCTCTTTGCCAAGGCATTCCACTAGCCAGTACAGCCAGAGAGGGCATCAGTTTCAGCAGTCAGTAACTCTGGCCTACAAATCATCAGATCATTGCTTTACTATTTATCTAAGTCAGTTCCTGTAAGTTAAGAGTAAAAATAACCCTCAGTACCCATCTTACTGGGAACAATTGTGCGCAAACACAAACATTGTTTCAAATAATAAAAAAAGTTTAATTCTGCAATGATATTTAAACTCTGATGTCAGTCATACTTAAATTGAATTAAAATACTCGAGGCCTTACTACGATTTAAAAGAGAATTTCTTATACTTCCAAAATACATACTTATCATAAGAGTTAAGCTACATCTTCAGTACTGACACACCCCTTTCATTTACATTTCACTGCAGTTTCTGTATTTACTCTAAGTTAAACCTTATAATTTACTAAACGTGTTTTTACAGGACACCTTTGGTGCAGTGCAAGCATCTTAACCATGGCAAAAGCATAACATAGATGTCCAAATCAGTAGCAGCCAATATTTCTAAGGTTTAAGGAAACATGAACCCTTGTGCTTCAGACTTCTGCTTAAACTTTATTTGTATTTTATCTCAAATATTCTCAGATATTCATTTGTTTTCATTTCAATACAGACTATTTGCAGAACGATAAGCTTTCTGTAAAAGTAACGCTGTTTGACCTTTGGTTATTGATACTGAATTTTGTTTCTGTTTACATCCCTTCTTTGAAGCTGATGCATTCTGAGGTTACCTACCTCCTCTCTCTTTAACGTTTGAACAAAAATCAACAGCCATCAATAAAACTATACCAAGATATATGGAGTCTAACATTATTCACAAAAAAAGATTTTTCCCCATTATGTAAGATTTCAAAGCTCCATTGACACAAGTTAACAGGCTGAAAGAAATGGACATAAACCAAAAGTGTGTTCTTTTTTATAAACTTATTGAATATATTTAATTAACAAAAGCAACATAAAGCTAGGCATAATACATAATATAAAGATAAAAAGTAGTATAATAATTATAACCAGCAGCCCAAAAGGTAAATCTTCCGTTGCTAGAAAATAACTGGCAAAAATAAAATATGTACAAAAGCAACGGAACAAACCAGGCAGAATCCAGGCAAAAGGCAAAAGCACAAAAGTCAGTGTCGCTGTATAAGCACAAAAGTCAGTAATGCTGTATAAAAGCACAACAATCAATGATGCTGTATGAAATCCTTCATCATGGCAAGGAATCCAAGAACCATGCAAGAAGTCTTCAAATAATAAAAACAATCCACACGTTTAATAAAAACTGGTAAGCGCTTTCGCTGTAGAGCTTCTTCAGACCAAGTACAAACTAAAGGAATCACACTATATATACACATATTATCAAAACTTCATCCAATCAAAGGATGTTCAAAGTAATTAAAAAATTAGCAGTAGCAGACACTTAATTGAATCATTCATCTGAAACAAATGAATGCTCATTCATTCAAATTGCAAAGCAAACAAAATAAGCAATACTAAAACACGTTAAAATAGCTGCACTAAAATCTGTCTAATAAAGAAACAAAAAAAAAAATATATATATATATATATATATATATATATATATATATATATATGGTAAATGAATGGTTACATAAAATGCCTTAATGAAAGGGCCTCGATTAAACCTTTATTAAAGAAAAGAAGGTTACATAAATGATTTTTGGGACTATGATATTTGTATCTATATTTACATATATTTATTTTTGTATATATATATTCATATATGTATACATTCTTGTTTAATATAGTTCATTTAAGAGCATAGCATTATGTAACCATTCAATCTGGTTCATTCCGTTGCTTTTGTACATATTTTATAATACATAATATAATGATAAAATGATAAATTGGCATAAAATAAAGAATAATGTGACACAAAGCTGCATAATGATATTAAACTATTAAACTATATTAACACACAATCAAAATATAAAGACTGGATTTCAAGACCTCGGAGAAGCACTGCAAAAAACAATGCTGAGAATGATTCCCAGAGCTTGCATGCACATGGTGCTAATTATACAAATATATACGCAAAGCTCATTGTAGTTCTCAGCATAAAATGTTTTGGAACTGCACAGTAAGAAAGTACAAAGAAAGAGATACCTTGCCATAGTGAATTTACAATTACAGTTGAAATGCACATAGAAATAATAACCCAAAATAAAGCAAACCATATTTGTGAATGCAGCTAGTATATGTAATTCTATGGATGACATAAAGTAGAAGAGATTTCGATGAAAAACTGTCACAAGACAATAAGCCAGAACCATATATTTACTTTAACCATAACTAAAGCTGTATGAAAGCCTAAGCAGTGTATCATACAGGAAAGATGTGATATCATTGCATTGCAAATTAAAAGTACATGACCTCCATAAAATGTAGTACAATATCCATAAACACCAACATTACATCAAATTACCACTGATATAAACAAAAGGTAGAAGTAAAGTACAAACCCCATGAAAAGGCAAAACTGAGACACCTTTCTAAGCCACAGGCCACAAATTGCTTTTGAGGATCAGCTGGCAGCATACACCATGACACCATAAACCTGGCTGGAACAGACATGGCCTGATATATACAACTATAAAGTTCTGCTGAGGCAGCAATTCCTAACAAGTAACATATCAGTAATATTCTGAAATACAGAATTTAATGCCTTACAAGTCTGTTCCCAAAATGAACTATGAAACCACCTCAAATATATGCTACATGGTCAATACTAAATACATGAGGGTAGTGATATGCTTATACAATACCGTTATATATCACATAAACATGGAACAACAATAAGGTAAAACAAATTGACAAATCAAAATGTCAAAAGGCACAATAATGTCCTATATATAATTATAGAGTAAAACAGTGAGTACTGTGTTGCAGATCAAAAAAATACAAGGTGAAATTCTACAAATACTCTTGTTAAATAAGTTTAACATAAATATGCCCCAAACATGCACACCATCAATGGTTGTTTTTTAATGCACAAGTCTTGAAATCTGTACTGGTATGACACATTACTTAGAACTAATTTATTTGTCTTGTGTTGACTGGGTGCCAGAACAGACTGACTCTCTGTGACCCTGAACTGGTTTAAGCAGGTTCTTGTAATGAGACATTAAACCAAGATCCAATATGCATAAGTTGATGGTAGCTCAGGTGGATGGAAAAGAACCCATGGCACCAATTGAAAAAGCAGGGGTTCTTTATTAAAATTATTTTAATATTTACACTATTTACATTCTGTACTACGTGTATATATAGCTACATCACAATTTGTTTTTATATACATTCAGTTTCTTTTGTTTCCTCCCACATCCCAAAGACATGTTGCAGGTGGATTGGATACTCTAAATTGGTCCTAGGAGTGAGTGTGTGAGTGTGTGTGCCTTCTGTGGAAGGTTGGATGATGGGCTGGCAACTCGACACCGTAAAACTCCACTGCCAATCATGAGCGGACATGTGATCTGCTGTGGCGACCCCCAACTGGGAAAAAGATGAAAGAAGAAGATGTACATTCAATTTATTTTACTGAAATCCCTAAGTTCCCACACACTTTTTTTTTTTTCCCAAACAACATTATAATTTTCAATATTTCTGAAAGGATCCATTTCCCATTAGATTTTATCTCATTCAATCTTCATTTCAAAGAATCCATATTATACAAAACACTTTTTTTTCTAACTTCATTTTTACATCTTTTCCTCTTTTATCACCATAATAACTATTTTCTATCTTTTCCATTTTTTATCCTTTATAACCATTAAACCCTTTATAATTTCATTCTCACATACTTTTTCCCATAATCTCTTTACCTGCTCACACTACAAAAAACTGTCTCCACTTCGCCACTTTGCCACATTAATTGCACAAAGTCTTTCTTCTCTTTTTTTGTATGGTATATTTGCCTTTACTGGTAATTTTCCTAATGTTAAACTGCACAGAATATCTGTACATTCATGATATATTTTACATCTCTCTATCCCTGCTTTTATCTTAATTTACATGTTTCCATGGATATATATATATTTATTCATTATATTCTTGTATCCTTCTCTTCTATTTTTTTTCTATCTTATCTATATTTAATTTCCATAACAGAATTTTGTCTTGATATTTTTAATTTCCTCACTCACAAATCCCTTTCCACTTTTTCACCTTGTCCCAAAATTCTTTATAATTTTCTTTCATTATTAAAATTATTAATCATTTATTATTTTCCTTTAACCATATTAACACCTTATATAAATTCAATGAGGTTGCTTTTCATCAGATTTAATCTGGATCCCCAAATAGATGCAACTATAATTGACAATAATTCTTTCTTCTGTCTTACAGGCACCATCATTACATTCACTAAATATGCTATTTTCCCTAATAGTACAGAATCAATTAAATATACATTGTTATACATCAAGTTATATGTTCTCTAAAACAAACATGTATTTCTAATTTTGTGCATCATATTCTGCTGTTGTGTTATTCTAAGATTATCACTACCAAATGTTAAGCCTAAAGCTTCTATTTCTTGTGGATTTAAACTGTATCCCTCCTAATCTTTCCCAATATTCCTGACTCTTTACTTTTATCCTCATTTATACTTAGTCCTATAACTTTTAATTCCTAAGTTTCTTAATAGCTATTTACATCCACTCTTCCTTTTAGTAATTAATACTATATCATCTGCGTAGAAAAACATCACTGATATTTGTATACCCTCTCTTGTGCTGTATTCTGCTTCTCTTAATGTGCAATTCATTTCATTAACAACTGCATTCATAATTAACACAAATAAAATATGACTTCCTGGACAACCCTGTCTTATTCCACATCTTACATCTATTTCTTCTCTTAACCAGACATTTATTACTAATCTTAATTTATTATTTTCATAAACTGTCAAAATATTTCTTATTTTTCCACTTTTTTATTGTAAGTTATCAAATGCTTTACTCATCACCTGTTATAATCTTAAACTGTGAATTTCTATTTATCAAATACCATTTTCCCTTATTAGCATTAAGTTTTCTTGACTTCCTTTCCCTTTTCTTCCAAATACTGTATCTTTCAATAATTTATGCACATTTTCCAGTCTCCTCCCTATTATTTTCATAAATATCTTATAATCCACATTATTTAATACTATTGGTCTCCAGTTCCTTATAGCTTCTTTTTCTCATTTTCTCCATAAAAATTTCATATTTCCCACACACATTTCTTTATCTTCCACCTCCTTCTCTAACCATTCATTTAATACATCTACAAAATACTTCTGCCAATCTAGCATATTCTTACATATGGAATATTCAATCCCATCCAGCCCTGTAGCATATCCCACGTCCACTGTGTTTAATACACTTTCCATCTCTAACATGATTATATTCTGTCTCTGATTATCTTCTTTAGTTTATTTTTCTACTCTCTGCTTATGCCCTCTATCTGTATTATTCCACTCTCTACTTATGTCCTCTATCTGTATTATATTTTACAAAGTTCTTATTTATATAATCTTTTATTACTTCCATTATTTCTTTTTGTTTGACAGTTGTTTCCTTTTCATTTCTTATTTCTCTTATTACTCTTCTAGTTTATTATACTACTTTGTTTAAATATGATGCCATGTCTTCTTTCTTTCCTTGCAAGTAATACGTTTGTTTAAACATTTTTATTTTTTCTTTATACATTTCATAAATCATATTCTTTCCCTTTTACAAAATCGTATATTATCTTTTTAATCTCCTTAAATGCTCCATGACTAATTTCTTTATGCTTTTGTTGGTCTTCTCTTTAACTTTTGCTTTCTGGAAAACTTATTTACTACTTTTCCTTAAAACCTATCCACCAACCTGTCCAATCATCATACAACATTCTCATGTCTATGTGATAATCCTATGAGTGTTTAATCCTTTGCCTATCTTCCTCATTTACGTCTGTATCACTCCTCCTTTTAATTCTCTACCTATTTTATATACACCCTTTTTTCCTGAATCTCTATCCATATTGCCACATAATCTGAACTGTTACTTTTCACCCATTATTTAAAATGTTCTAACTTTCTGAAATAAAAAGTTCTCAGGTTCCCTCTTTTACAAGTCCACTGTTTTCCATCCCATACATATAAGTTTCCACTTTTCAGGATCACTGCTATTACCTTAACTTTAGCTCCTTCTTTTCTTTCTTTTTTTTTCTTATGTTACAATTAAAATGCCATCCTGTTTTAATTTGCATATTAACACTCACATAATCAGTATTTTCTCAAACATTAACTCTCTTTCTTTTCACATGACATATGCATATACTGCAATCATTATATATACTTGCTTTTTTCCATCTAATATCCACTACCGTTTTCTATGCACTAGAACCAACATAAAATCCAACATTTCTACTGAATTTTTAATTAAAATTCCAATGCCTCAACATGTTTTGATACCTATATTGCAAATACTTCCTTCTCATTATTCCTGAACTTGTAATCTCTCCCCTTCTAACAACATTCTTTGTCCTTTAATATTATAATATCCCTATCAGGTATTTTATACCATTCTAATACACTTAACCTTTTAATATTCATTATACTGTTTACATTTAAAGCTAGAATTCCCAATTTAAGTTCTGTTATTTACTTGATTCATCCTTTTCCTTTATTTTCTCTCAAACATACATTCTTAAATTTTGGTTTTCTGTCTTTCATTCTTACCAACTGAATTATTTTTACCTTTACACATCACATACTTACTATCTTATTCACTTAAATCTACTATTGTTTCCTCCTGTTATTTTAAAACCCTTACATACTTATCCTTTCCTTGTCTCCTGTTCACTACCTTAGTATCTATTTCTTGTATTTCTTCTTGGACCTGTTCTATTTCTTCCATAGTTTCTTGTTCAAGTTCTCCCCCTTTTCCTTTAATTCCTTTATAATCCATCCATGACTGCCTTATTAATTCATAGTTTACATATTTTACTTCACATTTTTGCTTCATGATCTGTTTTACCACAAATACAGCATTTTCTCGTATCACAATTACTAACTAAATGGTCATTTTTACCACAAAAAAAAAAAAAATTTTGTTTGCCTCCAATATTTCACAAACCACATTCACACTTGGAATAAGAATTATATTTTCATTTTTCCTTTGTAAAACAACAATACATTCCCAAACCCCAGTCCATCAACCTCTATTTTCATATATTTTGTAATGTCCATAACATCTTTACATACAGTCTTTATAAAAAGCATTGAAGGACTATCTACTTCAGTTGAAACTGCACATATAACTTTTTTTGGGTGTCTCTATTAAATACTCACAAGATATACAAGTTCCAATGACTATCATCTTTCTTTAACTCATATTGTTCTAGAAATTTTCCCCTATATTGTTCTGATTCAAACAAAATGTCACAAGTGTCTTTATTAATGTGAATAAATGCTCCTACCTCTCTAGGAGCAATACCCAAAATGGCACAACAATATTGTTTCATATTTCATACCTATTGAGTTCTTTCTCCTTCTTATTGTTTATCCTTACAAGGTACTTCTTCCATCTTTCATCCATTTTCTTTTCTTCTTTCTTATCTCCTTCTCTCGAAGTTTGTGCGTATGACTTTTTCCCTTCCTTTATCTCTTCTGCTTCTTCTTCCTGTATTCTGTCCATAATTTCTTCTCATGATGCTGCACTTTCGCTATCCAGTTCACCCTGATTACACAACTCCTTAAGATACACATCTTGCAACCTTCCTGATTGGAAGGTCATAATCATATATTCTTGTTGTATTTTGCTGTCTCCCTCGAACAATCTTTCATGAAATACCAATTTAGAGTCATTTTCAAAGGTTCAACAATCTTCCTTTCCAAAATACCCAAGGCTGGCATTGTAAACCACAGCTTATTTGAAAAATTCCAGCTTTTGTTAAAAATTCAACTAACAAACATCTTTTGAAATAAAAATGGTACAATGCATTCCACACCAGCATACATCCACCAAAGTTTTTCCAAATAAAATCCAACTGATATTCCAAACCCATACTAGATGTCTGATGAAACTCAAATTAATTTTTATTTCATAAAAATAACTAGTCCTTCTAGGTTGCCTAGTAACAAGATGAATTCTATATACTTATATATATTAACCAATAAAAAATTTTTTCAGGTGAATATTCTTAGTAAAAAGAATAAGTTAAATATTTCAAAATCAATAGTAAATAAGGTAACATTATTGTACTTTAATCTATTAAAGTTTGAAATAGAAGCCATAGAGATGAAGTGTTTGTTATCTTTATGAAATAAAGATTACTTGAATTTCATTGGACCACCAGTGTGTCAGGAATAACATATTTCTTCCCAGATACCGTAACAAAGAACAACACATGCAGTCATGTAGCCAACAATATCTGTGTCCAACAGCTTCATGTGTGCACACTCTCTCTTCATTCAGTGTATTCATAGAGTATCAAAAAGCATTGCAGATCACAAACATGCTTGCACAGATAAGACATTCAGTCAAAACCCATACAAGATAAATGTATAAACATAAGATACCAGTAGTAATTTCTTTCTATAGACTTTTGTGATGTATGCAAGCACCATGTCATTGTGCAGGACAACTCACAATATCTCCATGTGGTAAAGTGAGAGGCATCTGTAATATCTATAAGTGCAGACACATACAATACAGTCAAACATTACAGAGAAATAAGCTTATGAACATAATAGTGTACTTCACACTGCATATCAACAGTACGTACACTGGTTTATGGATAAATGTGTCTTCAAAAATTTGCAAACAGCGTGGCAAAATACACCATAAGCGTAGATAACAACAAAACATGTTTAATAACACATTACTGCTTCAGGCTACTAAAATACAAAAAAAATAATGGGTAGAACATAATCTAGCCATGAAATACCCATATGACAAATACAAATATCAAAATAATAGTTTGGGATGAAGACCATAAAGAAAACATGCCAACGGAATGATGCAATACGCAATGCAAAATAACAGTATGATACAAACAACATATATGTACTACTACACTACACAAAGATCTTTACATTTGCTTGACAGTAGATGCACATGGTACATTAACCTTTTGTGCCCATGAGGTGCTTGTAACCTTTTCCATACAAAGATTTATGAAAAATACAGTTATCACACAAATCACATTTCATATAATGGCCCTGGGGAATGTGAGAGAAGAAACTGAACAAGCACAACTTGATGTGTCCATATCAGGTTTTTTCCATTTATCCCTATCGATGCATGCACACTGATTTCAGGAACTGGGTCAGCCTGCCATACTTCCTCCTGGGTGCACAAGTCCAGCTATTGATAAACACTGATTTCAGAGAACTGGGTCAGCCTGTCGTACTTCCTCCTGTGTGTACAAGTCCAGCTATGGATAAACACATCACATCATTGGGATAGGCTCTTGGAAGGAAGTATTATTGGTTCAGGGTGTATGTTTGTCTATGGCATTTATTTCAATGCCAAATAAGTACTCAGTACATCTAGAGTATCTAAAGCCATGAATGCAGCGAGTCATCACATGTGACAAATAAAATCTGTGTAATACATCTTGTGTTGTGTTTCAGAAATACAGATATGAGTAAATGTGTGCACAAGGAATGCATTTGTTAATTGAAGTATAACATATGCAAACACTATACATATCTCAATGACAAAAGGAAAGCACTGCCTTTAAAGCAAATAATACACAGCCATCATACCATCACATCCACAAATCAGAACCTCTTCCACTAATGCATTTTTAACTCCAGTACATAGCCTAAATCAGAGTAGTGAAATGATGCACTATTGGCTTATTCTACATAATGCCAGCAATGCAGCCACAGTACATCACCCAGACATACATAGACTGATTGTTTAACAATATGGACCTGGGATTCCACATAATGCACCCAGTGCAGCCATAGTACATGATTCACACATGCAGGGACTAACAATATACCCTCGGGGCACCATACATCACAACTCACACAGCATATTCCAGTCTGCAAAGCCATATGCCTTCTCCACAATTACAGAACCCATGCAGAGCGCTTCAATACCCACACACAATAACAAACAAGTGCTCAGAGCTTCCATAGAATGAATAAAATGCACACCATGTCACAAATGAGAGATCCAATAATTATTCCATCACACAGATTTAGATTTTCATAGGGAGGCTAACAGCACTACTACCCTCCACAGAAAAGAAGATTCAGCCCAGCTGGACTTTTCCAGCAAACAATGCAAATACATAAACAACACAGATAAATAAATATTAGAAATCTAACACAGCTATGGTTAGATATGTATGTTTGAAATCATTGCCATTATGTAAAATATGTTGACTTCCTCATTCAAGTGGAATCTAATACAGTGGGGACACATCTACTGAACCGTATGGAACATGTGGTACTATCTAACACAGTGGGGACACATCTATTGATCCATATGGCACATGTGGTACTTGTATGTGCTACCTAACATCTACTGATCCATATGGAACATGAGGTACAATCTAACACAGTGGACTCACATCTACTGATCCATATGGAACATGTGGTACTTGTATATGTTATCTGTCCAATCTGAATGTACTTTGTGTAAAGAATGCAAAAACAAAGGTTATACCAGGTACCAAAAAGAACCAAGAATCAAAGCCAAAAGTACCCATGGAAAGTCCAAACCAGCACTGGTATTCACAAATTTTAATCCAGTCACATAAAACACAGTACACCGCGTCCCCTGGTTTAAATGAAAATATCTCAATTGCACCCTTACTAAAAATGAGAGCTGGTAAATTATAACAAACATATTAACAAGAAATCATACAGACATCTTTTTATATACATTTTCTTCCACTTTCAGTGAAAAGAATTGTAGATTAGCCACAAGAGGAAGCTAAATATGTAAAGTTTTATGTCTGCTTCATTTTATCAGCTTAATTTTGATTGCACATTCTTATCTGAGGTTTTTTTTTTTATTCTTTTTACTCTTTTTTTTAAATATATACTGCTCTTGGTAGTGAAATGTGTTTAATTTATTGTAATAAGTTATATTTTAGTAAGCAAGTTTCCTTTCCTTTGTTTTAAGCTATTGTGTTTTATGTTAACTACATATGTACATTTTATAATTTTTAATCACTGTCTTTTTAAGATGTGCTTGTCAATTATTAACAGAAAATAGAGGATGACATATAAAGGTTTTATTTTTTTCCAGTTCTGAGTCTGATGAAGTCTATGGAACCTTGACGAAAATGTTATTTAATACAGTGTATGTGTTTATTAGTGGACTGTGTTTTACGTGGTTGGATTAAAGTTTGTGAATACCAGTGCTGGCTTGGACTTTCCCTGGGTACTTTTGGCTTTGATTGTGTAAAGAATGTGTAGGTATTACTGATAGCACTGGCAGTATGTATGTACGCATATGATTTTACAACAATATTATGCTATTAAATATACAAATCACAAATTTTAGCTGAAAGTACATGAGTACATGTGTATGTTTCTTTGGGACATAGCTCTCATCTCAAATATCAAGCATTTTCTCTTGAAGCATGGGTACATCTAGTCAAATATCTGGACAGCAAACTAGCATGACATTTGCATACCTAAAAACATTACTCCTCCCACTTTCACCAGGATAGTAATATACTACCACTCAGAAACACAAATCTAAAAAGGTTGAAAAACAGAAGTGGCACAGCAATTTAAAATATAAACAGAGTAGTGGTGTTTTATTAAACTTTTTCTGTGACTTGACTACTGTAAGAAGTAAACCAACATAAGCATAGAAAATCAAAGCACACTTATTGGAAGTTGATAAAAGGATATTACCACAGTCAATGTTCCCACTAAAGTGCACTTTCTATTCCTATAAAATGACATTAGAGAGGTGAAAAAATTAAATTACGCAGCACAATAGCCATGGATATAGCTAGATAAGGTAGCTGTTCTTGCACTCAAGTACCTTACCGTGATCTCATCTGGTATCTCTGCCCCCTCAAATGCAAAAACTCTTCTGTCTTTTTAACTATAGCAAGCTGCTTACTCCTTTTGTAGTAGGAAGCTGGTATAGTTTATGCCAAGCGCTATAATGCTTCAGTTCTAAGAGTAAATGTTGTAATCAGAGCTCTTCATCCCTGTTTTGTGATGACACCCCCAATACTTTGTGCCCAGGGTAGCTGCCTCCTTCAACTCCCTATGCCTCTGACAAGAGACTCAATTGGACCTTTTTAGCACAGAACACATTAGGAAATAACAACCACTGAGAGTGATGTAGGAACATTACTAATAAAGAAAGTTTAGTACGATAAACTTGATTTTCAGTTTTTCAGAATGGCTTCCATATTCAATATTTTGACAATAATCATTTGTATCTCAAAAAAACTGTGATTTTAATTTCATGTGTTACAACAGTTCTCACAACTCTGCTTATATAATGAATATCAAACACTTCACTTGTGTCTACTGGGTTCTGACATATAAGTTTGCTTATTGTGAAGTTTGTGCAAATTTTTTTCAGCAAGCATATTCTCCACGCCATATGCCTGGATGATCATTTCATTTTTTTGATGGTATAAAAGAAATTCTACCAAGCCATCTTGCAACTTAGAAAGGTGAGGTGGATGTTGCTCAGTTTGTTTAGAGAATTGCAGAGAAACACAGACATCAACAGCAAACACTGAGTGTTGGAAAGAACATACCAACAACTGAGGACACAGTTCCAGAAACAGATGTTGTATAGATGAAGTCACTGTAATGACTCAACAATTTACATCTAACTATGAAAATCTAAGTTAAGTATTTCAAAATCAACACTAAATAAGATAGCATTACTGTACATAATTATATGGAAGTTTAAACTAGAGCTGGGCACTTTTGGGGTGTCTTCCTTATTATGTGTTTTCAATATGGGAAAAGGTGGAGGATCTGCAGACATAGGTAGAAGTCCACATTTTTATAAAGACAGACAGGACAGGGCATTCCAACTACAGAGGGATCATATTACTCAGCTTCCATGGGAAAAGGAAATGCCAGACAGATGGAGATAGATTTCATTCAACAGCTGAACATCTGATTTAGGAAGAACAATCCAGATTCAGCCCTTTCTGTGTAACAGTGGATCATTTCATAGTTCTTGACTATTAACAGGATGGATTGTGGGAATTTGCTAACATTGTCTGTATAAATGTATGTATATATATATATATATATATATATATATATATTTATTTTTATTTATTTTATTTTATTTTACATTTGTTGACCGGGCTAGTCCAGCTGGATTCATGTCCATTTTCAGTGGAGGCCCGAGGAGAAAAGCTCCAAATACAAACAAGATGATAAACATAAAGAATGAACAATAAACACATTTTACAAAGGCAATAAGCAAGAATGCAGTGATTTTAGTACAGATAATTCAAATCTAAAAAGAAGACAAGTAAAACACCTAAGTAAAAGGAAGGCATTAGCTGTTTTCAGTACAAAATCAGATGTTATGAAGTTCAATGTATAATACATACTTGTTAAACCAAAAAATATAAAATATAAAATATAAATATGTTTTTTTTTTTTTTTTTTTTTTTTTAAGAGAACACTAGTAACTATAGAGCTATTAAGTTATTTGTAGTCAGATAGAATATTGTAGTGATGACTAGAGAATTATGATAGTGGATAGATGGAAGTAGTTAGTCAGGATTGATACAAGAGCATAGCCAGAATTTGTTCAGATGTATTAGGAGTTGTTTCTTGAAGAGTGGCTAGAGAGGCTATGTGTGAGGGAAGATTATTCCATATTTTGCCAACTGAGTTGGAGAATAGGTGGTTACCTGCAGAGTTAGTGGTTCTAGTAGTGTTAACTTGTAACTTCTCTGAAGAACGTAGTTGTTTCAGGTTATTATAGGGAGTTAGGAGGCTGCTAAGAGCATGTGTTTTTGATGGTTGATATAGGATTTTGTGTGCTATTAGGATTTGTTGATAGATAAGCTTATTAGGAAGTTCTAACCAGTGTAAATGTTTTAAATTTATACAGTGGTGAGTTCTAGACTGAGATGCTGTAGCAAATCGAGCAATATTATGGTAAGATTTAGTCAGTTTCCTGAGGTTGCTTTTAGAGAGATTAGTGTAAATAGAGGAAGCATACAGAAGGGTGGAGATAAGATGTGATTGGGCTAAGGTGGTCCGTGCTTCAGGTGTGAGGAAGGGCTTGATTCTGTACAGTGAACCAATCTTTTTATTAACTGCTTTTATTGTGTTATTGATGTGACAATCATAGTTAAGATTATTATCAATAGTAACACCAAGCAGTTTTGTTGTAGGTCGGGTGAAATGTGGGAATTATCACTTGTAGTAATAGTGAAGTTTAGTGGAGTAGATTTGTGGGTAGGTGAAAAGAGTAATAGTTTAGTTTTTTGGGGGTTCAGGAGAAGACATCTATTAGAGAACCACTGTTCAATGGTTGAGAAGGTTGTTTGTGTGAGTGCCTGGAGTTCTGTTTGAGATGAAGCTGTACAAATAATGGTCGAATCATCAGCATATTGTATACAGGTAGTGTTTTGAATAGATGATTGGAGATCATTAATAAAGATAGAAAATAAAAGTGGACCTAGTACAGATCCTTGAGGTACTCCTAAGGAGATAGGACGTAGAGCAGATAGTGAGTTTTTCCAGAGTACTGCTTGTTGGCGGTTTTCAAGATAGGATGAAAACCAGGTTAAGGAAGAGGAATGCAAGGCAAGGGATTTAAGTATGTGTAAGAGAAGTGTATGGTTTACCATATCAAAGGCTTTTGATAGGTCAAGAAACAGAGAAGAGGTTAGTTTATTGTTGTTACCGTTACAGTTGATAGTGTTGGTAAAAGAAAGTAAAGCAGTGGTGGTACTATGTGAAGGTCTAAATCCATGTTGAGTGTTAGCTAGTAGATTGTTTTGGAGGAGATGGTTAAGTAGTTGCTTGTGTATGCATTTTTCCATGATTTTAGCTAGAGGAGATAATAGTGCTATGGGGCGGAAGTTAGAAAGGTCAGTAGACTTACCTCCTTTGTGTAAGGGTATGATGTGTGATATCTTCCAGATAGCAGGGAAAGTACATTCTTTGATGGATCTGTTTATTAGAATAGAGACAGGATAGGCTATGGCTTTAGCTGCTATTTGCAGGAATTCAGCAGGAAGTTTATCAGCTGAAGGGGTAGTGGGTTTAAGTTTTGTAGAAGAGATTGTATATAGGAGGTAGATATGGGTTGTAGTTGAAGGGGAGGCAGAGAGTCATTGAAGTTACTTAAAAGGAGTTGAGAAGTGTCAGGTGATAGGTGGTTAGCTAGACTTTGTATGGAGGTAGTGAAAAAAGTATTGAAGTTATTAGCTGTTAAGGTGGGATCATCAGGGTCAGAATCCTGAGGGTTAGGAGTAATTATCTTGCCTGGGGTAAGTAAATTGTTAATACTAGACCAGAATTTTTTTGGTTCATTTCTGGTGGATTGCTGAAGTTCAAAGTAATAATTCTTTTTATCTGAAAGGATGGCTTTTTTGGTAATGTTCCCAAGTTCTCTAAAGGTTTGATGATGTGTTGGGTTTCTAGAGGAACGCCATTTCTTCCAAGATTTATTTCTGAGGAAGATTTTATGCTTAGTAGTGGGGGAAAGCCAGGGTGCTGTTTGAGTTTTTGTTCTAATGTTGCGACTTGGGGCATGTTGACTTAGGATTGAAAGGAATGCTGAATTGAAGTGTTCAACAGCCTTGTTAAGTGTGAGATGTTTTAGAGAGGTCCAATTGTATTGTGAAAGTTCTGTTTTAAACTGTTCGGGATTAAATTGTTTTTTGGAGTGAAGTGTTCTGAAAGTGGTCGGTAAGGTTAGGTTAGTTTTAGTTCTAATTATATAGGTGAGGGAGTGATCGCTAAGGTCATCAGGAAGGATGCTAGTTTGGTAAGTTTGCTGTGGGGAGTTGGTAAGGATCCAGTCTAAGGTAGTTTCCTTTTTGCTTTTTTTATTGGTTCTGGTGGGAGTATTAATGAGTTGTTTGAAACCATAAAGGTTTATAAGGGAAGAAGGGTTATTCTTGTCGCAGGATTTCCAATCTATGTTAAAGTCCCCAAGGAATAGTGTTTCTTGAGGGAGTCTAATAGAAAGCTGGTCAAGAATATGTTCTAAGGTGGATATGTTATTACCAGGGGAGATATGCTAAATAATGTTTATTGCTTTAGAATTGTTGATTTGTAGTTTGGAGCAAATTAATTCGGCATTGTTATTTTGGGAAAGGGTAAGGTCAATAGGAGTAAGCTTTAGGTTTGTTTTGTATAGAATTGCTACTCCCCCTCCCTTTCTGGTGGTGCGATCCAGTCTAACAATGTTATAACCAGGTGGGGTAATTTCAATGTCTTTAACTGAAGGCTTTAGCCAAGTTTCAGATAAGCATAAAATATCAAATTTGTGCATTTCCAGCAAGGCATGGAGTTGACTAATTTTATTACAGACACTACGTATATTTAGATGGGCAATGGATAGTAGGTTAGAGTGTTTAGAGGATGAGAGAGAGAAGGGTTTGGTTTGGTTTTGATATGTGTTGTTTGTATTATCATGTGGGCCTGGGTTGGGGTGTATGTCTTGCAGAATGTAGAATGAAGTAACAGTCAAAAAACACAAGAAAACTGGAAGATAAACTGTTTTATAAAAACACGGCAAAGCTTTCAGGTCAAAAACCCTTCTTCAGTGCATACATTTAGTTTTAAAATCACATCGAATATAGACCCATACTATATATTCGATGTGATTTTAAAACTAAATGTATGCACTGAAGAAGGGTTTTTGACCTGAAAGCTTTGCCGTGTTTTTATAAAACAGTTTATCTTCCAGTTTTCTTGTGTTTTTTGGGGTGTATGTCCCCATCTTGAGGTAGATGGAGAAATGCATAATGTTTTTCTTGGTTAAGTTTATGGAAAGTGTCAAATATTTTCTTTGTTTTAGATTTTAGTAGTTTGCAGTGTAGTATCCTGTGGTATTTGCCAAGAAGGTAGATGGATTGTGAGGAAGTGTGAAAGAAGGTTGAGGGTAAGGATGTTGCAGGTGTACAGGTGTGTTTTGAGGGAAGTGAGAGAGGAACAGTCAGGGAATGTTCATAGGAGGTTAGGAAGTAAGTAGTAATAAGAGAGGAAAGTAATAAAAAGGAGATAGGTATTTTCAGTTGTAAAAGGAGGATAGGTGGAGACATAGTAATGTAGATGTAGGTTAGAACGGAAGATAGTTATAGTGTAAAGGTATGTTGTAAGGTGAGAGTACCCTGGGAAGGTAGGTCAAAAGGTAGGGCTGTGATGTTTAATTTGTGCTAGTAAGAAAGGAAGGAGGTGGTTATGTTTGGTAGGTGGGTGTATGTATGTTCAGGAGGGTTGGGCTGTTCAGTTAGGTTTGGATATGATTGGGGAGAAAATCTAATGGGTGTGTCTGGAGGGAGGATAAATGTAGGACCCCTGGGGGTGGGTGGGAATTGGGGGTAGGGAGGGGAGCGGAGTGAGCCCGCAGGGCGAACGGAGCGGGAAGAGCCAAAGAAGAGAGGTTTGAGGAGAAAAACAATCAGTGAAGTGCTAATAGTGAAGGTAAGTAATTCAAGGGGATGCAAAAGTGTTTAAACTTGAGAGAGGTAATGCTGGAATTATCAGGGAAAGGAGAATGGGAGAATAAAAATACAGCACAAATAGGCTAACAGAAAATAAAATACCTAGAAATTGCTAGGCAGAAAAAGTTTGCAGGGATGAACAATTCTAGAAGAAGAGAGCCACCTAGTGGACCCAGCAGGTATTACTGCCAGGACTACTTACTGGGCTTGAGGTTTATAGAAAGGAGCAGGTAGCTGGAGATACTAGTGGGTGTAAGTGGTCAGTTGGATGGACGAAGCTTAAGGTTGGCTGCTGGCAGATCTTGCCTTTGGGATTAACAATTACACTGGGTTAGAAAAGCTTACAATTGTTATTTAAAGCCTGGAAGAGCTGTAGGATGTACTTTCCTGTTTCTTTTCAGGAGGAGGCTATTCAGAACTGTATATCTTTGATCCCTAAGTAGGGTAGTAGGCAGGAGTCTTAAATAGGGTACTCGATCCCAAGCCTACAGGAGGTCAGTAAGCATTAAAGCTGGGGAAAGAGGGGAGAAGGAGAGGATTAAGATAAAGGTAGACAAACAAAGAAGGCAGTTGAAATAAAGACAATATAACAATACTGTAGTAAAACATTCAAAAGGTCAACCATTAATCATAAGGTAAAATGTAGGCAACAAGCAGATAAAAATCAGGTAAAAATACAGGCAACAAGCAGATAAAAATACGTCTATACTTCTATGCCTATACTATACTTCTATGCTTTTATATTTCTATGTAATGTAATCAGGAAGAAATCTCTAGGCTTAGATTTTGAAGTACTGCTAAGGCTAGTGTAAGGTGCTTGGGAAATAGTACACCACTGGTACCACGCACCATAGAGTGTAAGTAGACTGGGGAAGGGTTGTTCTTTGGCGCTAAAAGGGAAAAGACGCGCTGAGTGCAGAGATTACAAGAGTAAGTTGTAAGGGGAGGCAAGGGTCAGAGAAACAAGATGGGTGCATATTCTGTTTGTCCTGAGCATTGAATGGGCCAAAGGTAGTCAGTGCGCTAGTAGTCAGGGTTGATTCAAAAGAGCTAGTAGGCACGTGTGGATGTCCTGAGAGTAGTGGTACGCTGCTCTCTCCACGTGCTTGGGATAGTAGTAAGACTAAAAGGACTGATTAAATAGGACGGAGAAAACACACTATTGTAGACAGGCAATTACTGAGGGTTGTTGAGTCGGGATGGCTTCAATGAGGATTGTATGCATGGAGGTAGGATAGTCAGAAAAGAACATGCGACAGACAATATAAAACTAGGATAGCTTGTGAAGTAGCGGACGCGTTGAGGACAGTTGAGAAAAGACACTCAACTAACCCAGATAAGTAGCAGGGTGTGTTTGAGAGGGAACGCGCGGAAATTACAGCATAGGACAGAAACTAGTTAGGCGACTACTCCCCATCAAGGCAAAGATTGTAGCCTGCAGATTAAAATTAGTGGGATTTCCTTTAGGTATGGTTACGGAGCGCATTTAGAGGCTAAAGTACAAGCAAGCAATTAGCTCCGTGCAACACAGGGACTAGTCGGGTTACTATATCCTTTTTAGGTGTAGTTAAAGAGCGCATCTAGAAGCCTATGTTCAACGCATTGCAAGCTCCGTGCAGCACAGGGACTAGTCGGGCTACGAGGACAGCTGTTTAGTATGAGAGCATTGACTGGAGCCCAAGGGCTTCTGCAGTACTAGTATGGTGTCAATAGGGAAGGAAAACAAAAAACAAAATATTCACTATCCAACAGTACAGACTTTCTGCGGTACTCGTATGGTGTCAAAAGGGAAGGAAAACAAAATATTCACTATTTAACAGTACAGACTTTCTACCTTGGCATAATTCAGTTCTACAGCTATTTTAACAAAAAACAGTGAGAGCATACAGGCTGTAGCCTAAAAGTTTGACCAGCTACGCTTCATTAGCGAAACCTGAGATTTTGAATAGAGTGTAATCAGCATTTAAAACTATACATGCGTGCCGGCCTTAGCGTTAAAGCAGGCCATCCATCCAGCAATAGTAAGTTAATAGAGCACCAACAAAGTTAATATTCAGTGCAGCAGGTTAAGCAGTTACGAATGCAGAAATATATCTTTAAATTCAAATACATAAATGCAATGATCAGAGTACAGCCACGCATAAGTTGCGTAGAACCTAGTACAACATCAAGTAATGATAAAAACACACTACCTACACCATATGATACTCCAAAGGCAGGAGCGCACAGCAGCCAGGGAAATCAGGGAAAAGAGTTGGTGTGAGTCCAGACAGGTGTATTTATAGGTTTAGAAAGGAAGTGGGATGGGAGGGGGAAGTGGGATAGGAGGGGGAAGTGGGATAGGAGGGGGAAGTGGGAGGGGCAAGGGGTAGGCAGAATAAACGGAAGGGAGGTAATGGTTATAGGTTTGAGGAAGGTACGAGAAATGTATCAGAAGGAGTAGTAGGAGGTATAGTCAAAGGGAGTAAAATGGGTAGGGGAAAGTAAAGGTAGGGAACAAAAGAGGGAAAGAAGTAGCGAGATACTGATAAGTATGGAGGGGGGATGGGCTATTATAGATCGGTTCAGAGAACAGATGAGGAGCCAAAGAAGAGAGGTTTGAGGAGAAAAACAATCAGTGAAGTGCTAATAGTGAAGGTAAGTAATTCAAGGGGATGCAAAAGTGTTTAAACTTGAGAGAGGTAATGCTGGAATTATCAGGGAAAGGAGAATGGGAGGAATAAAAATACAGCACAAATAGGCTAACAGAAAATAAAATACCTAGAAACTGCTAGGCAGAAAAAGTTTGCAGGGATGAACAATTCTAGAAGAAGAGAGCCACCTAGTGGACCCAGCAGGTATTACTGCCAGGACTACTTACTGGGCTTGAGGTTTATAGAAAGGAGCAGGTAGCTGGAGATACTAGTGGGTGTAAGTGGTCAGTTGGATGGAAGAAGCTTAAGGTTGGCTGCTGGCAGATCTTGCCTTTGGGATTAACAATTACACTGGGTTAGAAAAGCTTACAATTGTTATTTAAAGCCTGGAAGAGCTGTAGGACGTACTTTCCTGTTTCTTTTCAGGAGGAGGCTATTCAGAACTGTATATCTTTGATCCCTAAGTAGGGTAGTAGGCAGGAGTCTTAAATAGGGTACTCGATCCCAAGCCTACAGGAGGTCAGTAAGCATTAAAGTTTCCTGTTTCTTTTCAGGAGGAGGCTATTCAGAACTGTATATCTTTGATCCCTAAGTAGGGTAGTAGGCAGGAGTCTTAAATAGGGTACTCTATCCCAAGCCTACAGGAGGTCAGTAAGCATTAAAGTTTCCTGTTTCTTTTCAGGAGGAGGCTATTCAGAACTGTATATCTTTGATCCCTAAGTAGGGTAGTAGGCAGGAGTCTTAAATAGGTACTGATCCCAAGCCTACAGGAGGTCAGTAAGCATTAAAGTTTCCTGTTTCTTTTCAGGAGGAGGCTATTCAGAACTGTATATCTTTGATCCCTAAGTAGGGTAGTAGGCAGGAGTCTTAAATAGAGTACTTGATCCCAAGCCTACAGGAGGTCAGTAAGCATTAAAGTTTCCTGTTTCTTTTCAGGAGGAGGCTATTCAGAACTGTATATCTTTGATCCCTAAGTAGGGTAGTAGGCAGGAGTCTTAAATAGGGTACTCGATCCCAAGCCTACAGGAGGTCAGTAAGCATTAAAGTTTCCTGTTTCTTTTCAGGAGGAGGCTATTCAGAACTGTATATCTTTGATCCCTAAGTAGGGTAGTAGGCAGGAGTCTTAAATAGGGTACTCGATCCCAAGCCTACAGGAGGTCAGTAAGCATTAAAGTTTCCTGTTTCTTTTCAGGAGGAGGCTATTCAGAACTGTATATCTTTGATCCCTAAGTAGGGTAGTAGGCAGGAGTCTTAAATAGGGTACTCGATCCCAAGCCTACAGGAGGTCAGTAAGCATTAAAGACCATATGATACTCCAAAGGCAGGAGCGCACAGCAGCCAGGGAAAAAATATATATATATACAAATATATGTGTGTGTGTGTGTGTATATATATATATATATATATATATATATATATATATATATATATATATATATACTGCATATACATAGGGTCTATATTATATAATCGACTGCTTAACTTGTCGAACACCTAAATGTTGACAGCTAAGGAATGAAAACTTACAATGTCAAATGGACAGTTAAGCAAATTCTTTCATCAGGAAATAATTCGCTTGACCATCCCAAACTAAAACTTCCAAGCCGTGCCCCCCACACACCCCCAACTAGATATACCAACTCTGTAATCGCTCTACATTGGGGAAAGGGCAAATTCCCGATAATGGTCATAATGCCGATCTGGAAAAGTTTGCATCCTCATTAGAGAATGGTTGTGTGCATTCATTAATATGGTATCAGCATTCTGATAACAAATCGCACTACAGTGGGGATCAGAAATGTACCCTTTTCCTCACTGTAGTGCGATCTTGCAGCTGGAATAAATAATATGCAGGAGGTGTGAGGTGTAACATTACCAGTAACATGGAATTTTGACACTGGAACTTCCTGTTTTCAAATGTCGATTCTGTGGTTGCCATTTCTGACATTTTGGTAATTCTGCATTACCAAATTCAGATAACGAATATGATCAAAAAGTGGAAAATTGTTTTGATTTTTCCACATTTTGTAGTAAACCTACACATACACACGCACACACATTTTATATATATATATATATATATATATATATATATATATATATATATATATTAAATAAAATGAGACGCAGAAGGCTGTAAACTCCAGAATAAGGCCTTTACTCAGTGCAAAAACACAAGCGCTTTCACAGTTAAGCTTTTTCAGGTGTAAATAAGCACTAATAAAACACACCTTTATATACAAGAGGTATATCACATGATACAAAGTCATATGACAATAGGCCTATATAACTCAATTATATCATGAACAGCTTATCTAAAACTTTATTAATACAAAAATATATAAAAAATATATAAAACATGTATAAAATCTATCATATGAACATATATATGCATAGCTTATATAAAAAAGCATATATTTAAACAAAATGCTCAACGTTTCAAGGGCCTACTCTTTAGTCTTGGTCTCAAAGAAATACATTCATTGAGACCATGACCATCAGTACTCCTAAGTCTGGTAATCCAGACAGCTTCCAAGCTCTCAGTTCTATTACTGATGTCACCCTGTCTCAAGCTCTCATAAGTCAGACCTATCACTCTAAAATTAAAAACTTGGGAACTGTCTGTATTGAGAACATGTCTAGCAAGTGCATTGGTCTTATTTCCCTTCTTAATATTATAACAATGTTCCCTAATACGTTCCTTAAGGCATCTGTCTTGCCAACATAGAATTTGGCACAGACCATACAACAAGCAAGATAAACAACATGTTTACTGTTACATGTAGCTGGAATCCTAAAAATATATTCTCTACCTTGATCAGGGTGAAGAAATGTCATACTACTATCTATATAACAACACCAATTGCAGTGTCCACATGGATTGGTGCCACTATTACCACTGTCATGTCTATTCTCTTTAGGATAACACAATCTCCTCTTGAGGGACCTCTCATTTCTAAAACTAATCTTAGGGACATAATCAACAATACTGGCAATCTCATCATCTGTCATTAAAACCTGCCAGTGTTTCTTAATATCAACATATTTATTCACATCTGCAGTATACTTCAAAGAAATTCTTAAGCTAGTCTGAGTGGAAACTCTAATAACATCTCCAGGAGAATCCTTCCTCAAAGAGAAAAATGGTCTAGCTTGTTGACCTCGCTTGTCTATTGCTCCTGGTATCTGTTTTGTTAAAAACGTATCATTATATCTTCTATCTTTCAAATGCCTCATTACCCTGCCTACTTCACAATTGAAATCCTCATCTCTAACATTGAGCCTAGAACCCCTCATTACTTGGTTAGTGACTATGTTCTTAAATATACGAGGTGGATGTGCACTGCTGTGATGTAGAAGATGGTTAACATGACACTCCTTCCTATGCTGCCAATATGCCCCTAAGAGTCAACTCAGTGGATAGGGAACCTGGGTATGCATACAGACAGCAGCCATATGTTCAACCACCATGTATCCTTAGGGAGATATTGTCAACATGGTAAGTAGCTGGGATGATTGGCTTCCCAAATGGCTTTATTAGTGACTTTCATGTAATGAGGTTCTGTACTAGTAAGCAGGCAGGACAGAGAATCACTACTGTACATGAAAAGATGGTGAATCTAGTTGCATGTTGTTGGTATTCATCACAGTAATGACTGATGCTTTTTCTACATCTTACTCAGATTAAAACCTGAGCTTTGTCTGGCTAAGATCTAGCTGTATTCAACTGGATGTATAACAGAATTTAAGTACCTTTTATCTGCACTTTTTCAAATAATACAGCATTTTAATTGATTTACTTGTGTTGCATTGAATATTAACTGAAATGGAACTTTTGAGACTTTTTTTCATTTAGTGCTTGCTAGATTTTTACTGCCTGTTAGAATTCCTGCATAGACAGTAATTGCTGATGGGGGTAGTCTCATTCATTGATATTCTGTTACTGCCTATTTAAGTGGTACATTTGGAATATTTTCTGCTTAAAACCTGAGCTTTGGCCGGCTAAGATCTAGCTGTAGTCAACTGGACGTACAAGAGAATTTAAGTACCTTCTCCCTGCACTTTTTTTCAAATAATACAGCATTTTAATTGATTTATTTGTGTTGCACTGAATATTAACTGAACTGGAACTTTTGACTCTGTTTTGTTCAGTTAGTTCCCCACCCACCCTCCCTGGTTTTGTCTTGGTGTTAATTTTGGTGGCTTTGAAACTGCCCGCCCCTCTTGTAAATTTGTGTTTGGATACTCCTACTAGGCCCATCTCATTTGCTCACTCAACTGAGTGCAGTGATATCATATTCTGATTTCAGGCACTCCAACTGTGTACAAAGAGAGCATCTGGGAAAGAGAACAAAAATAAGCTCGTTTCCTGCCTTTCCTGTAAGTGGTCTAGACTGTAGGCTTCTGAGCCCCCAAGCCTTTCTGTGTTGGAGGAAAGCCTTCTAGCTTAATTTTGTTTCTTAGAACTAGCCAGTTTTCTAGTTTCAGTACTCAAATCTGTTTCTTTGAACTCGGCACTTGTTCAGAACTCGTAAGTACTAAATAAGTTGCAAATTACTACAGCACTCAACTTCCCTCACTTGTCTAGAGGAAAGCAGTTTTTAGTACTTAATAAATAAGCACTTATCCAGGCATGTCTAAGGGTCAGCTCCGGGTGATTTCTCCTGTCTACCTGATGAATCTGGGCATCTTGCGGCAATGCAGCAATTGCCTCATGTACACAGACAACCCTCTCCTCCTACCACCCAACACTACAAACTGTGAGAGATGCACTTATATAGCCAAACTGGAAGCAAAGCTCTCTTCCCCCAAGACTGGACTAGAAAGTCAAAAGGAGAAGGTAAATACTTGCACCACACCACACTCATCACATAGTCCCTCAAAACCTACACCACCAAAACACATACATAGAAACACAAAACACACACCACATTCGCGAAGACTCTCAATGAAAACCTGCCCAAGCATCAGGGACCTCCAAAGCAGAAAAGTAAGCAAACTCCACCTAACAACACAACCCAAATGACACACAGCCCACAAACTCAGTGTGCCACTCAACCACAGCCCATAAAGCATAACAACGTACCCAATACTCTTGTCATAGGTGACTCTATAGTCAGGCACACTGATGTTCCACTCATCAAGCTAAACAAGGAGAAAGTTACTGTCAGCTGCCTGTCAGATGCCAGGATCCGCCACATAATGCACTCACTCAGATCACTCCACAACAAGTACAAATATGACAGTCATTGTCCATGTTGGTGTGAATGACCCGAGACGTACCTCCCTGGACTACATGAAAAGAGACATGGAGGAACTCTCCGATCTTGTAGCCCAGGCAGGTATGATGCTAGCCCTGAGTAGCATCCTGCCATCACCCAGAATGATACCACAGTACAAGGACAAAATGACTGACTTCAACAATTGGCTAAGCTTCTGGTGTCATTCTAAGGGGATCCAGTATTTGTCTGCCTGGGACCACATGATCGACAGACCACAATGCTTTGCCAGAGATGGCCTGCACCTGTTGCCCTTGGGATTCTGGAAACTGGCTAAGGCTCTTGCCACCCCTATAGTACCTTTTTTAGGAAAGGTTCAAATGACAAATTCACCACCATAACAGGTACAAGCAAGCAAAATCTGATGGCAATGCTAGAAGTCTAAACCTCAAAATGCACTCACTCGAAGCACTCCTTAAAATGGAGAACATCAACATCTGTGCAGTGACAGAGACCTGGTTCAAAGCTCCAGAGATCACCCATGTGTTACCTGCTTATAATTCATACCATACCTTTCGGCCACCTAACCCAGAACGAAGCACTAAAGGTGGAGGCATGTCCATATTCATTAAGGATATCCACACCTCCAGGCTAGTTGCACAGCATAATGCATCCGAGATTATCCAAGTGCAACTAATTCTGGGCAAGACCGCAATCCAAATTGTAGCTTGCTACAGACCCCTACCATGCCCAAGATTCCCACTCCTCATTTCTTGATACACTGGAAAGTATTAGGGTACAACCCAACACCTTAATAATGGGTGATTTCAACTACCCCACCATTAACTGGGGAAACTACTCATGTACCAACTCCTTTGCTCAACATTTTCTGGAATTCATAAATTCCAATGCCTTGAATCAACTTTTTCACATCCCCACCAGGGGCAGCAATATCCTAGACCTGGTCATTACCAATGTGGGCAACCGGTGTTCCACACCAGAGGTCAATTCCTTGTTGGTCAGATCCGACCACAAGCTAATCACCCTAGACATTCACATCTTGCCCCCACCCCCAATTAGGGAAACCACTGTAAAAAATGTTTCCAAAGCCAACTTCACACTTCTTAAGACAGAAGTGGCAAACTTCATGACACCCATGCAGACAGACAATAGAGGTACAACTGCTGAATCCTGCACTTTATAAGCACTTACATGAGTGCATGGATCATGCTATCCCTAATAAAACCAAGATGCTATCCTCCAAAAAAAGGAAGCCAATCTGGTGGTTCTCTGCCATAAACAAACTCCACAAGAGAAGAAAGAAGCTGTTGCAAAAAAAGAGTAAAATCCCATGACTGGAGGAACTCCCTGGTCAACCTCAGTAACAAGCTGAGATCCCTCATAAAATCCTCCAAAGCTACTTACGAAAACAAAATTGCCACTGACTCTAAAGACAACCACAACACATTCTATAGCTATGTCAAGAATCTCAATGGCAACACTCAGATCTGCTCTGAGTTACAGCACAATGGCACTAAATATACAGAACCAACTGCTATTGCCAACATCCTGACAGATAGGTTCAATGCTAACTTTACCCCCCCTCCCACCCCCTAGAGGGCCCATCTCTATACCGGAAGAATGCAAAGTTCCTGTAACCATGGATGCACAGGTAAAAAACACACTCTCCAAAGCCAAGAACACAGCATCCATGGGACCTGACAATATCCCAGGCTGCGTTCTACACGAACTACAGAATGAATTGGCACCCTACCTAAGTACCATGTTCAATCATAGCCTCACCTCAGGCTTTGTGCCCACTGAAAGGCACACCGCAAAGGTTATCCCACTCCACAAAGAGGGATCCACGATGGACCCTGGGGACTACTGCCCCATTAGCCTAATGAGCCTTGTCTGCAAGGCCATGGAACATATCATCATGAAACTCATAAACAAAGACATTGGTCATCTCCAAACTCTGGACCCTACCCAGTTCGGGTTTGGAAAAGGCAGATTATGTCTCCTAAACCTGATTGACTTATTTGAAGCAGTCACCAAAGCCATAAATGAGGGTAAGGTGGTTCACACAGCTTATCTAGATCTCCCCAAGGCTTTCAACACCATTCCCCACTCTGGAATTATAGATAAGCTCACTAAACTAGGTATAAATCCCCATGTCACAAGATGGGTTGCCAACTGGCTAATGGACAGAACCCACACTGTGAAAGTAGCAGACTCCAAATCCGACTTCAGACCAGTGACAAGTGGAGTACCACAGGGTTCAGTCCTGGGTCCTCTCCTGTTAGCCTGTACTTCAGAGAAGTAGATACCAAACATAGAAGGCCTTTGGCTAACAAAGTTTGCAGATGACTGCAAACTAGGAGCCATAATCGAAACTCCTAATGATGTGGCCATACTACAAAAGGGCCTCACTGAGACAGATGCCTGGTGTCAAAGTCATGGCCTGAAGCTCAATGCCAAAAAGTGTATTGTCATTCCCTTTGGTAAAAACTCTGTACCCATGAACTACCACACAAGTGGTAGTCTACTTAATGCCGAAAGTATGATAAGAGACCTTGGGACACAGGTGGACAGTAGTCTCTCTTTTGATAATCACATCACCACAGCGGTCAGGAAATCCTTCTATATGGCTCACCTCATCACAAAAGGTTTCTCATCCAGAATAAAAGAGGTCATTGTTCCCCTCTACTCATCACTCATTAGACCCATTATAGAGTACAACGCTCCTTTTGGTATGTACCTCACAAGACATCTACAACAACTAGAAAGGCCACAGAAATACCTCACAAAGAGGATTACTGGCCTCAAACAGATGCCCTAAGCAGACCATCTCAAAAAACTCCAGCTTTACTTTGTCGCATATCGCCTACTCAGAGGCGATCTCTGCCTAACATACAGACTGCCTATCTATATCAAACAGAGCTCCTCATTAGCACTCAAGAAAAATCTTGATGACTGGATGGGAAATAGGAAATTCACCCCAAGGAACACTTCTGTGGCTCTGCTCAACAAGTAAGGGTATGGTATACAAGTCCAAAGAGGTCATTATCGCACTGTACTCCACCTTTATTAAACCAAAGAGGACAATGCTCCATTTGGTATGTATCTCACCAGGCATATGCAGCAAGTAGAGTGACCTCAGAGGTTCTTCACAAAAAGAATACAAGGTGTAACAAACCTGCCTTATGTAGAGTGCCTTAAAGCCATTTCCTTCTACTCAGTCTCCTATAGATTGCTGAGGGGTGATCTATGCCTGACTTACAAGGCATCTGCAAACTCCACAGTTATGAATCTCCTACATATTCGTAAGTCAAAGAATACCAGAAATACAAAATCTAGGGACTTCAGTTTGTCTGTGACTTAAACAGAACATGTTAGAGAGGCAGATGTGTCCCAAAGGCCTAAATGATAATATATAATATGCCTTTGATAATAATATATTATATAATATATAATATACCTGTCACCCCTGGGATTTCGGATATTGGCTAAGGCTCTTGCCACCCCCATAGTGCCTTTTTTAGGCAAGGCTCAAATTCTAAACCTACCACCCTAGAAAACAAAAATGGGAAGAAACTGAGGGTAATGCTGCTCAATGCCAGAAGTCTAAATCTCAAAATGCACGCACTCGAGGCCCTTCTCAGTATGGAGAACATCGATGTCTGTGCTGTAACTGAAACCTGGTTCAAGGCTCCTGAGAGCACCCCGGCACTATTAGGTTTTACCTCATATCATGCGTTCCGGCCCCAAAACCCGGACCACACCACAAAAGGAGGGTGTATCCATATTCATAAAGGATACCCACACCTCCAGGTTGGTGGCAACGCATGAAGCTTGGGAAACCATCCAGGTGCAACTAACCATAGGCAAAACTGCTCTACAAATTGTAGCATGCTACAGGCCACCCTCTCAAACTCAGGAACCCCACACAGCCTTCCTGAAGACACTGGAGGGTATAAATGTATCTCCAAACACCATCATATTGGGTGACTTCAACTACCCAAATATAGACTGTGAACATTACTCAAGCCCTAACTTTCTAGCCCAACGGTTCCTGGAGTTCATAAATTCAAATGCCATGGAACAGCTTGTCACTGTTCCCACGAGAGGAGAAAATATACTAGATCTCATTGTCACAAACATGGGGACAAAATGCTCCACACCGGAAGTATATCCCTCATTGGTGAGATCTGATCATAAACTAATCTCACTGGAAATCCACATCCGCCCCATCCCAAACAAAAAGACCATAGTGAAGAACTTCTCTAAAGCAAACTTCACACTACTCAAGACTGGTGTGGTATCCTTCAAGGCCCCTGAGCCAGAGGAAACCACAACCCAAGCTGCGGAAGCCCTTACAAATGCCTTCTATGAACACCTCCAGGACTGCATGGATCAGGCAATCCCAAATAAAACCAAGACTCTTTCCACAAAGGGCAAACGTCCAGTCTGGTGGACCCCAGCCATTAACAAACTTTACAATAAGAGGAGAAAGCTATTACATGATAGAACAAAATCCATAAAAGGGAAGTCACCCCTGATCATTATTAGTAAAAAAATACGAGCACTCATAAAATCAACTAAGGCCAATTTTGAGAGAAAAATTGCCATGGATTCAAAGGACAATCATAAGGCCTTTTTCAGCTATGTTAGGAACCTGGGTGGAAACTCCCAGATATGCTCAGAATTAGTCCAAAATTATACAAAAATCACTGAACCCACAGACATTGCCAACATACTGGCAGACAGGTTCAGTGCAAACTTCTCCCCCCTCACCCCCTAAAGGAGAGATAACTATCCCAGCTGAGTGTAGCCTCCCGGACATCTCAAATGCGCAGGTAAAAGCTGCTCTCTCTAAAGCTAAAAACACAGCATCAATGGGACCGGATGGTGTCCCCGGCTGTGTGCTACACGAGCTAAATGAGGAATTAAACCCGCACATAAGGCAGCTGTTTAATCTCAGCCTTACCACAGGATACGTGCCCAAGGAGTGGCGTCACGGCAACTGTGGTCCCACTCCACAAAGGCGGCGCCTCTACGGACCCTGGTAATTACCGCCCCATAAGCTTAACAAGTCTAGTCTGCAAAGCTATGGAGAGGATCATAATGGAGCTCATAAACAAAGATATAGGGGACTTGCAGACATTGGACCCGACCCAGTTTGGCTTTGTCAAGGGAAGATCATGCCTTTTGAACTTGGTCGACTTCTTCGAAACAGTCACCAAGGCCATTGATGAGGGAAAGGCAGTCCATACAGCCTACCTTGACCTTGCAAAGGCTTTCGACACAATACCCCACTCGGGTATTGTAGAAAAACTTACCAGCTTAAATGTAAAGCCATATGTCACAAGATGGGTTGCAAACTGGCTTAAGGACAGAACCCACAGGGTTAGAGTTGCTGGCGCTGTGTCAGACTCCAAGCCTGTCACAAGTGGTGTCCCACAGGGCTCGGTCCTTGGCCCTTATTGTTTGGCATCTACTTCCCAGAAGTACAGGCCAACATGGGAGGACTTTGGCTGACAAAGTTTGCAGCCGACTGCAAACTGGGCGCCATAGTGGAAAGTGCATCGGACACGGATATCCTTCAGAAGGGACTCACGGAAACAGATAGCTGGTGCCAGAGCCATGGCCTGAAGTTAAACGCCAAAAATGTATAGTCATACCCTTCGGGAAAAACAAGGTAACCCCAAGCTACCATATAGGTGGCAATCCACTAAGCACAGAAGAGGTTATCAGGGACCTGGGGACCCAGGTTGACAGTGGCCTTTCTTTTGACACTCACGTTGCTAAAGTGGTTAGAAAGACCTTCTACATTGCCCACCTGATCATGAAGGGATTCACATCCAGATCTAGTGAGGTCATTGTTCCCTGTACTCTTCATTTATCAGACCAATGATCGAGTACAATGCCCCATTCGGGATGTATCTCACCCGACATCTGCAGCAATTGGAGAGACCCCAAAAGTTCCTCACCAAAAGGATAATGGGACTCCAAAATCTGTCATATGCTGCCAGATTGAAGAAACTCCAGCTCTATTCAGTCGCATACCGTCTGCTCAGAGGTGACATGTGCCTGACATACAAGGCCATGTCCAACCCGGAATTAATGGACATGCTCCACCTCAAAAATCCAAATCCACCAAAACCACTAGAGCAAGCGACTTAAACCTTAGCACAGATATAAATAGGACGTGCTGGAGGGATAGATTTATCACTCAGAGACTCCCTATGCTGTGGAATAAAATCCCAGTCCATGTGAGGCAGAGCACCTCGCTGACTCTGTTCAAGAGAAATCTAGACCTGTGGATGGGAGATCGTAGGTTTACCCCGGAAATCATCTCTGTGTCACTGCTGGACAGAGGCACAACAAACTAATGGGCACAGTATTTTTTCATATAAGGGGTGGCGTAAGCCACAAAAATTTGGGCTAGGCTTATAAATGCCTTAGGGCAGATAGCCTAGTATAAACCTATGAACCTATGAACCTATGAAGCAGGTGGAGAATGTGAATGACATGCTAATGCCAGGTTAACATCCTGAAATGGAGGGGTGGTCACCGTTTGCCAAACCACTCCCACAAAACAGAAAGCATGCATGCAGTGCAGCAGCATAATGCCAAGGAGTGTGGATGTGGCTCAGATCAGCTGGTGACAGTAGCTATCTTTAATATTTGTGTGGAAGCATGTGCAGTGGGAGGGGAAGGAAGTCTTTACAATCACAAAATGTTCCTGTATCAGACACCCATGGGTGAAATTAAGATCACTAAAAACACTCAGATGGGTCAGGTAAGAGCACAAACAACCTAAATGGCCCCTCCATTTGGCCTTTAACTCTCTGCTGGATATGCTCAGTACAGGGAAACCAATGGCGTCAAGAAAGATGGGAGAGATTTTATTGATTGGCAGACATGGGAAATGAACATAGGAAAAATACAAATGTTTTTATTTTTTCTTATTTCACATAGGATCATAGGAACTTACTAGGCTATTCGGCCTGAAGCCCTTACAAGCCAAGCCAAGAATTTAGCCCATGTTCTGACAAGTCAGCACCTGATGCCCCTGTCCAGCAGGGACCCAGGTGAAGTTCCAGTGGTGTATTTTCTGTTCCCAATCCAGTTATCTACACTGCTCGTAAAAAGGGTTAATGAAGTACTCTGCTTGATGTGGAGAGGGAGTCTATTTCATAGAAGGAGGAGTCTTTGGGACACAAATCTGTTCTTCCAGCGAGTCCTATTGATGTCACAGACCAGGTTGAGGTCGTGCATGTGGCTTACTCCAGTGGAGCTTGACATGCGGATATCCCGACAGCAGTCCCACCAAGGCAGGGTCTGAGATTGCTTTGCATGCCTGACAGAGGACTCCTCCGAGTCTTTATGAGATGGAGTAGAGGGACAGGGCTTTTAACCATTCTGCGTTTGGATTCTCCTGGTAAGGCACCTCTCTAGTGTCTCCAGTTGCTGCATGTGCTTTGTGAGGTACATGGCAAAAGGGCCATTGTACTCAATAATGGGTCTTATAAAGGAAGAATACAGGGATGTTATGACCTCTTTGTCTCTGGATGAGATACCCTTATTAATGAGGTGGGCCATGTAGAAAGCTTTCCATACAATGGAGACAATATGGTGGTCAAAAGTCAGTTTGCTATCAACCTGGGTGCCCCAAGTCCCACATGACCGATTGCATTCTTAGGACCTTGTTATTAATGTGATAATTTGTGGGGACATCACTATCCCCAGGTCTATATAACATAATTTAATCGAACAGCACTTGCATTGAAAATGCCATTTATTGAATTCGCTCTTGTGGGGGCTGCACTCCTCACACCCCCCGTTAATTATATATACCAACTCTGAGATCTCACTTCTGTGAGGAAAGGGCAAATTTTCTGATCTTCACTGCAATCTCACTATAAACGGCTTGATGGCTGGCATTTTGATGTAAAATGCTATTCAATCAAATTACTTTTTGATAATGTACTCCAGACCCCTATCCCCAAAGGGGATGCTGATGCATTTTTTGGCATTAAATTTGAGGCCATGTTTCTGTCACCAGTCATTTGTTTGGGTAAGACCATCTTGGAGGATGTTCACATCACTAGTGGAATTGATGACAGTGCACAGCTTGCAGTCATCTACAAACTTCGTGAACCACACCCTACTGGTTTTGGTCTACACCTCACAAAAGTGTATCCCAAACAGCACAGGCACACAGACCGATCCCTGGGGTACACCTCTCATTACGTGTCTGCTGCTTGAGGTGGCTTTCCCTATTTTGACTAGGTGGGTTCTACCAGTGAGCCAGTTTGTTACCCATCTGGTAACATATAGATTGATTCCTAGTTGAGAGAGTTTATGTATTATGCCTGATGGGGAATAGTATCGAATGCTTTGGCCAGGTCAAGGTAGGTGGTGTGACCATCTTCCCCTCCTCCATGGCTTATGTGACCATCTCAAAGAAGTCAACTAAATTTAACAGGTATGACCTCCCCTTGATGAAACCAAACTGTGTGGGATCAAGTGTTTGGAGGTTGCCAATGTCCTTGTTAATGAGGTCCATGATAATCCTTTCCATGGCCTTGCAGATCAGGCTAGTTAGGCTGATGGGAGGCTAGTTAGGCTGATGGGTCTATAATTTCTTGGATCAATGGACAGTCCACCCTTGTGCAAAGGGATGAAAGTGGCAGTCCTCCACTCGGCTGGGACAAAGCCTGTACTCAGGCTTTGGTTGAACAGGGTGCCTAATGGTGCTGTAAGTTCCTGCCTGAGTTCATGTAGGATGCAGCCTGGTATGTTATCGGGTTTCGTGGAGGCTGTATTTTTTTGCCTTTGAGAGCGAAGTGATGACTTGCTCCCTAGAGGTAAGGGGAGGGGGCAGGTGCTGGGGATGTCCTGATTTAGTGATGGGGGAACAGAGGGGTGTCTGACCCTGTCTGCCAACAGGTTGGGTATATATACAGCGTTTGTGTATGTGGTGTCCTTGACCACCAATTCTGAGCAGATCTGAGTGCCTCCTTTGAGACTGCAGATATGTGTGAAGAAGGCCTTATGACGGTCTTTAGTAGATTTGGCCAGTTTGGACTTGAAGTTTGCTTTGGAGGATTTCACTAGTCCTCTTATTTGCTTGTTCATGCTAAGCAGACATTCCTTCCAATTAGGCACCTGCTACTTCTTGGTCCTGGACAACAATTTTTTTTTCCTTTTATTATAGAGTTTATTTATTGCAGCTGTCCACCAGACAGGTTTGTTCTTCCTTGAGGAGAATGATTTTGTCCCGTTGGGTATTCCTGATTCCATGCAGCAATATAAATGCTTGTATAGTACTTTTATGTAGGTCTGGATATTTGTGCCAGTTCCTATGGAGGGGGAGGCAGCTGTGAAACTGATTTTACCTTCCTTTAGGATCAGCTTTGTTGAAGTTTTTTTCGTTTGATCCTAGCTGGGGTGGGGTCAGAGGAGATGGTGACTTCAAAAGTGACAGCTTTGTGGTTGGATCTTACCAGGGATGGTGACATTGTAAGGATGTTGCAGTGGTAACTCATGTTGGTTAATATAAAGTTCAAGGTATTATCACCTCTTGTAGGAGTGTCGATCAGCTGGTCCAAGGCATTTGCATTGGCAAAATCAGGATATCTCTGGACATTTGTGTTTTGGCATGAGTAGTTTTTCCAATCTATGGTTGAATAGTTAAAGTCATCCAGGATCAGGGTAAGGGTTGAATCTTGATAGATTCAAAAAGGTCTAGGTAGGTGAAGTGGGCATCTTGAGTCAAAGTTGGGGTCCTGTAGCTAGCTATGATTTCAATAGCGGTCTTGTCAATTGTTAGCTGCACCTGGAGTGTCTCTTGTGTGTCATACTGTTTGACCAGCCTGGAGTTTGTATGTCTTTACTATATATTGCAGTTCCATCTCCTTTTGCTTTGATGCCCATGGTTTGGGGTCTGAATAAATGATACGATGGTAACCTGGTGGTGCTCTCCACAGCTTTGAAACAGGTTTCTGTGACTGCACAAATGTCATCATCTTCCAGGGTTAAGAATGCCTGCAGTTTCATGTTTAGACTCCTGGCATTTAGCAGCATGATCTTTAATTTGCATTTTGAAGAAATGTTCATGTTGGTAGTTTTGATCTCATGGCATTGCTTAAAGGCAGTATAGTGCAGGCAAGAGCCTTTGCCAGAAGCCTGAAGCCAAAGGGAGACAGATGCAGGCCATCTCTGGCAAAGCATAGTGGTCTATCGATTATGTCTTCCCAGGCTGTCAGGTACTGGAACCCCTTGGAATGACACCAGAAACTAAGCCAATTGTTAAAGTCAATAATTTTCTGTTTGTATTGAGGCATCCTTCTGGGTGATGGTAGAATGCAGTTTAAAGCTAGGAACATACCTGCCTGGGACACATATTCAGTGAGCTCGATCATGTGTCTCTTCATAAAGTCCAGGGAGGTACATGACAGAGTCATAACAATACCTGTTGTTGACAGACCTAAGTGCATGGGTGATATGGCACATTCTGGCACCTGACAACCACTAACCACGACTTTCTCCATATCCAGCCTGGTGAGGGACACATTTGTGTGTCTCACAATGGAGTCTCCTATGACTAATTTTTTGGCTTTATACTTAGGCCTTAGTGGCTGTGAGACACAGGTGTGGGGACTATGTGTGGAGTGTGGAGTGTGGACTAAGTGTAGTGTGCGGTGTGGTGGGCAGTGGAGTTTGTATGTGTTTTTGCCTCAGAGGTCTCTTTTGTTTGGGTATGTTTTTGTTGAGGACCTCCACATATGTGGGTATATGTTGTGTAGGTGTGGGTGCTGTTTGAGGTGTGGTGTTTGTGTTGACATCCTTCTCAGTGCCAGATATACTGGCTTGTGAGGAAGACAGCATAGACTCTAGCTTCTTCATATAATTGCATCTCACAAATTGTGTTCCTAGGTGGTAGTAGCAGGGGGTTGTCCATGTACATGAGGCAGTTGCTACACTGTCTCAGGATGCCCATATCAACCAGGCTGGCAGGAGAAACAATAGGGAACTGTCCATCTATATTTGTCAGAATCTGAGGGAGATATGCCAGAGAGAACCAAGGGAGTAAAGGGTGAAAGGTCAAGAGGAGTACTACTAGGTGATCACACAAGTGCTACTAAGGGAAAATTTGCAGCTGGAATACCTAGCAATGGAACAAAAACAGTGCAGCTGTGGTGCGTTATGTACAAAAAAGTCCAAACAAGCTCAAAAGCAGGGTTTAAATACCAGAAAAATAGAATATTCTAGTAACATGGAAATCTAGCCTATTTCTATTGTTTCTCCTGCTGTTCCTGAACTGTTTGAAAGTTTCTGTGAGGCCATTTTTGCTTGGGCTGAAGGAGGGTCTCTCTGTTCATCAGTGGCAGTGACTAACATTGAGCAGGTGGTTACTGACTTGAAACTGTAGTTTTATTGGCCACTAGGGGTCATTTCCATAACTCCTTCATCTTCCTCTCTTAAAACCTAGGTGCCTCGTGGTTTGAGCGTCTTTTCAGGCTTGTTGGCTGTTGGTGAAGCACCCTCCAAGAGGAAAAAATGCTGAGAGGAGCCACTTTTGAGATTTTAAGTATTTTTTCTCTGTTTATTTGCTAAGTTTTTCTGCATAGCTGCCTAGCTTGAGCATTTTCTGGCTTGTTAAACTTGATTTCTGTATTAGTAGCTGTATTTAGAGCACAACCAAAAGCTGTTTGCTGAATTTCCTGTTTGCACTTAATTTTAAATCGCTTTTTTCTTAAAACTTGCATATTTTCTGTCCTTGACCTAGCACTCTTGTGTGGGGTCATTTACTGCACTGTTAGAACTTGATATTACTTGTGAACCTCTGCTATCTCTGTAAAAACAAACAAAAATCTTGCTTTTTCCCACTTTTCTGAGAGTTAAAAGTTCAGTTACAGGCTTGCTGTTCCTGAACTGTTTGAAAGTTTCTGTGAGGCCATTTTTGCTTGGGCTGAAGGATCTCTGTTCATCAGTGGCAGTGACTAACATTGAGCAGCTTCCCTGGTGGTTACTGACTTGAAACTGTAGTTTTATTTTCCCTTTTGGGTCTATTCCTGCTTCTTTCCGGCCCCTGCTATCAAGCACTTTTTTAAGCTTTAAGCGGCGAGTTGCCACTAGTTAAACAAGGTTAAACTCTTTCTGGCTCCAGAAAGTCTGTTCTTCAATTTTTCCCTTAGAACTGCTCCGTTAGAAACCTAAACAGTTACACCTACACTAAAAAGTACAGCACTTGTTCCAAATAGCTTTTCTTCTCAAAAGCTCAGCACTTGTCTTATAAGCATATCCCTTGTCTTATAAGCATTCTTGCAGGTCAAGCACTCCTATATTATACAAATCTCTCACTAGCAAAACCCACAGGAGTGCACACTTCCCTGCTAAGCCCACTACTTTTCTGTCTCATACCAACTCATAATTCTTTCTAGCATGTCGAAGGGTCAGATGCTGGCATCCTCTCCTGCCCATTTGGTGAATCTGGGAATTCTGAGACAATGTTACAATTGCCTCATGTACACGGACAACCATCTCCTCCTCCCATGTAACACTAACACTTGTGAGAGATGCAGCTATTTAGCCAGACTGGAGGCTGAGCTCTCTCAACTCAGGACTGGCAAGACCAGGCAGGAGGAGAAGGCAACTACTCACACCACAATACCAGTCTCACATAACTCAACCACACCACTGAATCAAACACATAAACACACTAAGACATACTGGCTCTGAGTAAAATTTACCTAAACAGCAGAGGCCTCCAAAGCAGACACCCAAGCAACTGCAAACTCAATACACCACACAAACAACACATAAACAACAAAATCAGTGTGCAAAGCAGTCACTGCCCTTAAGGCCAAATACAACACCAAACATACTTGTCATAGGTGACTCCATAGTCAGACTGAGTAAGGAGAAGGATACATAACACAAGCACTCAGGTCTCTCAACGACTCAGTCATTGTCTGGTGTCAACGACCTGAGGACGCACTCTTGGGACTACATGAAAAGAGACATTGAGGAGCTCTCTGATTATGTAGCCCAGGCAGGTATGACCCTGACCTTGAGCAGTATCCTACCTTCACCTAGAATGATGCCACAATACAGTGATAAGATGATCAGCTTTAATAATTGGCTTAAATTCTGGTGTCATTCAAAGGGGATCAATGTCTGTCTGCCTGGGATGACATGCTGGACAAGCCACGCTCTGCTTCTTCAAGGGACGGCTCCTGTCACCCCTAGGCTCAAACTCTAAACCTACCACCCTAGAACACAAAAAGTAAAAACTAAGGGTAATGCTGCTCAAATGAAGTCTCAATCTCAAGATGCACGCACTCGAGGCCCTTCTCAGTATGGAGAACATCGATGTCTGTGCTGTGACAGAAACCTGGTTCAAGGCTCCTGAGAGCACCCCAGCACTAGCAGGTTTCACCTCATATCATGCAAAATCTGGACAACACCAAGAAAGGAGGGTGTCCATATTCATAAAGGACACCCACACCTCAAGGTTGGTGGCAGAGACCATCCAGGTGCAATTAACCATAGGCAAGACTGCTCTGCAATTTGTAGCATGTTACAGGCCACCCTCTCAAACTCAGGAACCTCACATGGCCTTCCTGAAAACAATGGAGGGGATAAATGTATCTCCAAACACTATCATACTAGGTGACTTCAACTACCCTAATATAGACTGGGAACACTACTCAAGCCCAAACACTCTAGCCCAAAGGTTCCTGGAGTTCATAAACTCAAATGCCATGGAACAACTAGTCACCATCCCCACAAGAGGAGAAAACATACTTGATCTCATCATCACTTACATGGGATCACAATGTTCAACACCGGAAGTATACCCCTCACTGGTGAGATCAGATCATAAACTAATCTCGCTGGAGGTCCTCATCCCGCCCACCTGAAACAAAAAGACCACAGTGAAAAACTCACACTTCTAAAACTAGTGTGGTCTCCTTTAAGGCCCCTGAGCCAGTGGTAAACATTACTCAAACCGCTGAATCACTTACAAATGCCCACCTACAGGACTGTATGGATCAGGCAATCCCAAACAAAACTAAGACTCTTTGTACCAAAGGCAAGCATCCAGTCTGGTGGACCCTAGCCATAAACAAGCTCTACAACAAAAGGAGGAAGCTACTACAAGATAGAGCAAAATCCTTGAAAGGTAAGACACCTTTGATCATTATAAGTAAAAAACTAAGAGCTCTCATAAAATCATCCAAGGCAAATTTTGAGAGAAAAATCGCCAAGGACTCAAAAGACAATCATAAGGCCTTCTTTAGCTATGTTAGAAACCTAGGAGGAAACTCCCAGATATGCTCAGAATTAGTTCAAAATGATGTGAAGATTACTGAACCTACATTGCCAACATACTGGCTGACAGGTTCAGTGCAAACTTGAGATATCTATACCAGAGGATTGTAGCCCCCAACATCTCCCAGGTGAGAGCTGCTCTCCAAAGCAAAACACAGCATCCATGGGACGGATGGTTTCCCGGCTGTGTGCTCCATGAACTCAATGAGGAATTAAACCCCAGTTAGGACAGCTGTTTAATCTTAGCCTCACCTCAGGATGGTGCCTCCACCGACCCTGGATTCCCATTAGCTTGACAAAACTTATCTGCAAAGCCATGGAGAGGATCATAATGGAACTCATAAATAAAGACATAGGAACTTGCAGACTTTGGATCCAACCCAGTTTGGCTTTGTCAAAGGCAGGTCATGCCTTTTAAACTTGGTTGACTTTTTGAGACAGTCACCAAGGCCATTGATGAGGAAAGGCAGTCCATACAGCCTACCTTGACCTGGCAAAGGCCTTCCACTCAGGTATCATCAAAAACTCATCAGCTTGAATGTAAACCCATACATCACAAGATGGGTTGCAAACTGGCTAAGTGACAGAACCCACAGGGTCAGAGTTGCTGGAGCCATGTCAGACTCAAAGCCTGTCACAAGTGGTGTCCCACAGGGCTCAGTCCTGGGTCCACTCTTGTTATCTACTTTTCTGAAGTACAAGCAAACACAGGAGGGTTATGGCTGACAAAGTTTGCAGATGACTGCAAACTAACACATCTGACACAGATATCCTTCAGAAGGGCCTCACAGAAATGGATAACTGGTGCCAGAGCCATGGCCTAAAGTTAAATGCCAAGAAATGCATAGTCATACCCTTAAAACAAGGTTACCCATAGCTACCATATAGGTGGCAATCCACTGAGCACAGAAGAAGTCATCAGGGATCTGGGGACCCAGGTTGACAGTAACCTTTCGTTTGACACTCATGTTGCTAAAGTAGTTAGAAAAACCTTCTACATTGCCCACCTGATCATGAAGGGATTCACATCTAGATCAAGGGAGGTCATCGCCCCTGTACTCATCACTCATTAGACCTATGATTGAGTACAATGCCCCATTCGGAATGTATCTGACCAGACACCTGCAGCAGCTAGAAAGGCCCCAAAAGTTCCTCACCAAAAGGATAAAGGGTCTCAAAAATATGTCTTATGCTGCCCGACTGAAAGAACTCCAGCTCTATTCAGTCTCATACCGCTTGCTCAGAGGTGACCTGTGCCTGACATATAAGGCCATGTCAAACCCTGATTTGATGAATATGCTTCACCTCAAAAATCTAGATCCCTCAGAACCACAAGGGCGGGAGACTTAAACCTTGACACGGTTATTAATAGAACATGCTGGAGGGACAGATTCATCACCCAGAGACTCCCTATGCTGTGGAACAAAATCCCGGTACAAGTGAGGCAGAGCACCTCGCTGGCCTTGTTCAAGAGGAATCTTGACCAATGGATGGGGGATCGCAGATATACCCCAGGGATTACTTCAGTGTCACTGCTTGACAGAGGCACAGCAAAATAACAGGCATAGTTTTATTCAAACTAAAGGGGTGGCGAAAGCCAAATAACTATGGGCTACGCTTATAAATGCCCTTGGGCAGATAGCCTAGTATGAACCTATGAACCTATGTGCTAAAGATGAGGAACTACACTGTTGGGCTACAGCTGTATCTAAGGGAAAAATTGTTGAAATTATCTGTCCGGCTGTGGCACACAATTACGCAGCAGTTTTCACTGCTGGGCGATGAGCAAACAAGCAAAAACCCACTCAGTGGTTGGAAACTAAATACCAGAAGGTTAAAACTAAAAACAACTTTAAAAAAAGCTCAAAAAAAAACACAATGGGGTGCTTACTCCAAGCCCTAGACTACCCAACCTTTACCAGCCAAGGACCAATCAGCACAATCTTCTCACTTTAGTACAGAAGGGCCCTTTCTAATCCAAGATGGCCTGGAAAATGTGCTCAGAACAAACAACCTCTACATATAAACAACCAGGCCCAGAAACAGTAATCCTGAGTCACATTTGATTACTGAAGCGGTACACTGATCACAACTGACCATTTGCAGGTAATTCCCAGGTGAAATAATTCACAAAGAAATAGAAGAAAAAAAAAAAGATAACAGGAAAGGACATTAGCTATACATATCGCAAAAAAAATCAATATATAACAAAAACTGTACTGTGGCAATTAATAGATGTAGCAATAATATGAGAAAAATGCCATATTTGGAATTTGCATGATTATATTTCAGGTTTATATTGTGGTGGCGATGCTGTGGGATAATGAGATTTATGGCAGGAATGGTGGAGAAGTATTTCTACCGACTAAGGGCACAAATCATTGATAGGAAAAAGTCAAATGTTGGTTTCTGAATTTTAGTGGTATTTAAATAGTTTCTTCTCATTTTATTTGGTTTTGCCAGAAAAATGTGTTTCCACAGTTGCGCAACTCATTTATCAAGTAATACCTTATTTCCCCACTCTAACTTTGCAGACTATTAAGTGCTACATTGTTTCCCTGTGACAAATCAGCTATTTTCCCTCCATTTAACTACATGCAACTTAGTTGCTGGTACAGTAAAGTTTTGAACAGTCTGAAAGATAGTGACAATTATTCTGTAGTGGAGGATGAGCTTCTGTTTATCGAAAGGAAGGGATGACATCAGTATATTTCTTGGAAAACTAGCATTACTGCCCAAAGCCAAGGGCTGTTATTGGCCTCAATGCTCCAAAATGTAAAAAGAGAAAAGACATGGGCGTTCAGAAGCCATGAGGCTGGAAAATAGCAAGGCCTTAATGAATGATTTGTATATATCCCATAGGCCTCCACTTCAGGAGGTTTAAGGTATTACACAGTGAAGACTCTATCATAGCCAAACTTGGAGATTTTACTGAATGGTTTGTTTGTGTGACCATTTTACTCTTCAGGTATATATAATATTTAATTTGCTTTAAAACAAATTTCATTGACAACCAAAAAAACACTGACACAAATGATCAAAAACACATTTTATCAAAAATACAAATCTTGAAACATATTTCACAGAAAATTTCATACACGAAGTATACCTCTGAAACCTTCCACAACCCACTCCCTCTAATGCCGCTATCATACATTTGTGGAGAAAAGAGAAAGCTCCGCACATGCTGAATCACTGCTGGCTCACAAACACACACTTCTACAGATGGAAATGCAACATAACAGTGGGTATTAGCAATGTACAAATATTGATCAACACTAACTTTTATTTTAATTCCAAGGTTCCAAAACCATACTTGCAGTGATCTTCTAACCCTTACACAGTTTTCTATCAAACATGATTTAGTGATATGTGTTTGCAATGAAATGTGTTTTCAATCACTTATATCATTATTTTTTGTTTTTGATGAAATGTGCATTAGAGCAAATGAAATGTAACCATATTTATATAGATTTAATATCAAAATGTTGCATAGCAGTTGCAGGAAAATTGGATGGTTGAAATCATGGTTCCAAGATTCCATAACGTTGATCTGTACATGTTCGAATCCACCATTCGCTCATATGAGGTTGATGTTCTGACTGGAGATCTCACTATAGTGGGGATCGGAAAATTTACTCTTTTCCTCAGTGTAGTGTGACATCCCAGTTTGTATATATAATAAGCAGGGGATGTGAGGGGCACAGCCCCCCACATGGGGGTGCAAGGGGGCTTGCCCCCTGCAAAACGTTTTCAGAAAATCAGTGGAGGTCAAGGTACATTGGGTAATATTGATAATGAATTTCAAATTATCCACATTACCACATTTGTTTTGATTAAATAATGTTATTTTTGACTTTTTTTCAACTATGTCATTATTCAAACAAATATGTTTCTAAATTTTAATAGTAAACCTTTCTGTATATCTATATATCTACACATATACATAAATAAGAGAAAAGTTGTGTGTGAACCCCAGCTAGATAGTGCTGGGTTATAGCCTGCCCTGTAAAAAAATGCTAAATGTATCGCTTTACTTTTGTATCAAAATCTGTGTGGTCAGCCTTCTTTACAATTTGAGGAGGATTCACTATTTAAGAATCAGTGCTGTGGTATTCATAAAATCAGTAGCTGATGCTAGGACATGCATCACTGAGTGGTTAGCAAGCACAAAATGGCTATGTCACCATAGGTACTAAACTCCAGTGCTACAGCTCTATTTGCAGAATATGCTTTGCTCTTGTTCTGACAGTAAGAATTGTCAATTGTTACATAATGATGAAATATACTGATGCTTCCCCGTCCTTTTTATAAAGGGACATGACTTGTTGACATGGTCTTTGTCATAATGCTGCAAGAATTTCACTGTATCCAGCAGTGGCAGTTAGCGACCTCACAACAAGGGAGGGGAAACTGCAGGAAGCAAGTAAATAGGTGAGACTAACTGGAATGGGGTAGGGCTCTATTACAGCAGCTCAATGACCATTACCTATGATCAGCAGATGTGTTGCTTTATTTTTATCCGCAGACTACCTCAGTATGCATCCACTCATTAAAGCCACTTTACTGGCTATATTACATGTCGTGTCTGACTGCAATCATCAAGGCCAGAGAAAGATGACATGGAGCCCTAGACAAAGGATCCTGAAGGTCCACTGTCACGTACTTACCCCCTGCACTTCCCCAGTGCCCCTCCCCTGTTTTCTCATCCTGATCACACACTATTCAGAGTATGAAACGGCAAGAATGAAGTAATCAGTCTTACTTTTTACCCCTCCTATGTTAGTAAGGCACCTTAACTGGCCAAGATTCTACTGCAAAACGTCATGAGGATGCAATTAAATTAAGCTGGATATCTAGGCCCCCAGAAATCATGTGGTTCTAAAAGCTCTGAGGTGAACCTTAAAGTTTTTTTTTTTAATACAACTTTCAAGTTTTGTCTAAACTTTATATTTAAAGCTAACAAAATAGTAGCCCATCAATAATCTGAGAAAAAATGCAAGTATATCAATTTCATCTGGGAATAGTGACTGCCTTCCTGTCCATCCAAAGAGAGATACTTACTTTGTATGTATCCTTCTAGTATTAGACTGGGATGAAAGTAAAAGTACACATGGGCTGAGGCTTTTATTATACAGATAATGGTCTGGAAGAAGAAACCAAAGCATAAGGATAAAACTCACACAGAGACAAAAAAATACATGTTGATGTCTGTAATGGAAAGTGAAAACAATTATGACCAACATTTTCATCACAGGCAGTCCTCTAACGCATTAATTACAGCTACTTTATTAAATGTGCTCATCTCAGATAGCAGATTTTAT